>NW_015643253.1:1199622-1213807 GCF_001515625.1 Sinocyclocheilus rhinocerous | reverse complement strand
ATAGCATCTAGAGCTATTTGCACTTAGCCTACTGTAAATAGGATCTATCGCTAAGAAAGTATGCTAATTCCACTTAGTGTAAATAGCCGCTGCCGTATTGGCAGATCATTTGCAAAATAAGAAAAATGCACTTAAATTATTCTTATTATTAGGCCTATTTTATTTTTGAATAGCCTATTAGTTCTGTTCTGAAACCAAAAACTCAAGAGTTTCCCATCTCAGAGTAAGTCAACTCAGAGTTCAAGTTTTAACTCAGAGTTGGGGTAACCTCCTTATTGAAACAGGCCCCAAGTCAAAAGTCTGAAATCACTTCTCATAAAAACCTTCCAAGCTAAAGGCTTATACGAAAATACTTCATTCATTTTGTGTACAAATACACAAATGGCGCCTGTGTATTGAATCTCTTTGCAAAAATAAAATTGTATTATTTATTTATTATTATTCAAAATTTTTTAAATATATTTTTTATTTATTAGATTTTTTTTATATTTATTTATTTATTTATAGTGAATAGAAAATATTTTATTGTTTACCTTTTTTTGGTTACTTAATAATTCTCATACTTCTGTTTGTGTTATTCTCTAATTTGAATTATTTACTATTTTTTTAAAACATTATTTGTCTTACTATATTTTCGAGACTTTTGATTGGCACGTTCTTTCACCGTTATGTTCTCTGTCACGCTTTCTCACACCTATTAACTCCCAGAGAACTGTACATCTTTGTAGCTCTAAAAAGCAATAAAGCTGCCTAGCCATGAGTTATTAAAGCCTAAGGTCTGATTAGTTTTGTCTCCATCTATCATATACTGTAGACTGACAGTAGACAAGGTAAAGTTCCTTATCCAAGAACAAAAGATCAAATGAGGACTGATTTGTGGGCCCAATTTCCAGTAAAGTCTGGATCTCTCTGGTCTGTTAACTGTGATACATGGGCTGAGTCAATCATCTTCTTTATTTCCTTCTTTCTATAGTGGCAAGCCCGAAGCAGCCCTCAGTAACGGGTCGTCTGAACAATCTGAGCGACATGGAAGATGATGGTCAGAAACCCAGTAAACTCTCAGACATCTATTCCACCACCATTCCCAGCGTGGACAGTGCAGTGGAATCCTGGGATGGCTCTGCCATTGACGCCACCTTCAGCACCCAAGGTAAATTTGAGTGTGTGGTTTTAAAAATGTTTTAGTACTTTTTACGAAATGCAATTAGTGTTTCTACCTTTCAGGTTTTGAATCAACTTTAATCGCAGTAAATACGTCTCAGTACCCTCTAGGCAAAAATCTACTTGGAGCTACATTATTTCAGCCTTACAATGTGAAACCAAAAATTACTTTTGTAAGCTTGTAACACTCCAAAGAGAAAGGAAAACTTGAAATCGCATCATATGACCCCTTTAAATTATATCTGCCATTTAGAATGTTCCAGCAGGCATTTCAGTTTCTAATTGCAAATGACATTTGTTTAAAAGGTTTCCGAAATGGTCAGTGACAAGCAGGTGTCAAAGTTGGTTTCTAGTTAATAAGTGGGAGTAGAAATGATCCCATTCTAACTTGAGGGAAATATTGTCATGACCTCAAAAGAATAGTTTACTCAAAAAGAAAAAATCTAGCATAATTTTTTCATGTCATTCCATGTTTTTTCTATTTCCGAAAACAGGAATAAAGAGGTTTAGCAAAACGTTTTTGCAATAAAAATGGAGCTCCAAAAATGACACCCACAAAAATAACAAAATTCACCATAGCACTCCTATCTCATTGGCACCTGGATATATTCAAACGAAGCACATAATCACGATTTGAATGTTGTCAAATGCAAATGAGATCTGAGATCGTATGACTTCAGAAAACTTATTATTATAAGTTGTGCAATCACTTTCATGGTGCTTTTAAAACATTTTTGTTATCCTTTTTTGGAGTGTAACAGTTCTCGTACCCATTCACTTATTGTATCACTTATTGTATAAGTTGCACTTGCATATATTCAAAGAAATCACATGATGATTTGAGTATTTGCAAATGCGAATGAGATTTGAGATTGTATGGTTTCAGTAGACTATATAGCTCAAAAGTTGTGTCAATCACTTATGGGTGTTTTTGTTGTCTTTTTGACAACATAATGACATGAGAGTGAGTAAATAATGACAGAATTTGTCCCTTTAATATCACAATACCAACTTTTTTAACCTGGTATGGGTTCCTCACGGTCACCATGGTTACACCACCTGTTCTTTCACATTAGCTACATCACCAGCAGTGTTGATCCCATTGCATCCTGGGTGTTTGGATGAGTCCCAGCAGGTCTAATGTAGGTTTAATTGAGTTTTCCATTCTCTTTGGACCTGCAGATATGTATTTACTCAAGTAATTATTTGGAGTAATCTGCAGTGGGATATGTTTTGTTTTATTAGGCCAGCTGGTGGTACAGTGCTGGGGTTAATATGGAAAAATGCATTATTTTACTAAGTGGAAAAGGAGTCCTAATGACACTGGGATACACATGGTCATTTGGATAACTCGCCAGTAATGTGTCTGAATTTTAGTCAGCTCTCCTGACACTGAGGCCTCCTGGTCAAAACTAATGGCAATCATCACTTGCTCTGAGGATGCCAAGTAGGCACATCTCACATTTGTTTAATTCAGAGAAATGGTTTCTATTAATTTATGAATAATACATACAAGCATTGCTCCCACGCTTACCCATGTATATGCATATTAGTGAAAATAATTGCTGAAATAACAGTTTGTTTATTGATTCTCAAGGTTTAATTACAACATTTTTTTTTCAAGTGTGAGTAAGATTTCTTCACCACAATTTTCTGCTAATTTTCCTTTGTAGATCATTTCAGTTTTAGCCATGCTTTAGGAAAATTATATATATATATATATATATAATTTTATTTTTCAATGTATACATTCAATTTTCTGCCTTGGGCCAAATGCAAGTAACATTGTGATCTCGCCATTTTAATCTTAATCAAGAGCAACATAATGCATTTTGTCAAACATCTTATATTTTTTATTTTTGTTTGCAATAAGAATAATAATAATGAATTTAGTTTAGTTATTTTTGTTTCAATTAATCATTTAGCTATTTTAGCTCAATTGAAGTTTATAATTATTATTATTATTAATAAATAGCAATTTTCATTTAGCAATTTTAGTTCAGTTGAATTTAAATTGAAAATATTTATTTTGTTTGTTTGTAGCAATGATAATAATTAATATAAATATATTTTAGTTATTTTCTTCAATTAAATAATTTAGCTATTTAAGTTACATTTAATGTATATTGAAAATATTTTTGTGAATGAATACAATGAATACGCAAGCACTATTTCCTTTTGGAAATGCAAATCTAGGTACGAATATAATTTGAATCTAAATGATTGTCAATCAGTGAGCAAAACTCAATTAATAACTGAATGTCATCAGTCATTTTCAATTTATAGTGATGATTAATTCATCCCAGTGCTGCTGACATGCACCTCTTTAAAACCACCTTTCATCTTCTATGTTATTTTCCATGTCTCTCGCTCTGATGGGGTGGAAAGACACTTTCTGCTCATGTTAACGGGTTCATATGGTTGCTCTCCCCCCTCAGGCAGCGCTGCTCTCTTTCTCTCACTGCTCCATACATAAATGAATCTCAGATGGTTGCAGAGGTACGGAAACCATTCACAGAGAGCAGCAATCTGCCCCTTAAATCATGGATGATGTGGACAGAGCATATATTTAAGGTTGCTGGCAAACTGTTGGCTCTCATGGGATTCAACTAGTACAGCTGTATCCAGAGATAAGGCCAAAGCTGACTCTGAACTTGAAACCTGGGAAAGTTAATGAAACCATATGTCTGACGTCTAATACGATTAATGGTCTACCTGTATGCAGTATTCCATCTAATTTTTGTTCTTGCTGAGTAAAACATATTTCTGTAGGACAGAACCTTGGGCCACCTGATCTGAAACACTTACCAAACTTGTGTGTTATTATGTGAAATGTTTAATATAGGCTATTTGGTAGGCTGCTGCTTCTTCTTCATCTTATTTTATTATTTTATCCCAGAGTACATTTGTAGACTAATATTATTTATATATTTTTTCAAAAATATTTTGTTTAAAAATGTATAAATATTTTTATTTTGCAATTTTATTTTATTTTTTCAGTCATTTTTAACCATGTAAATATAGGCATCTCATATAATTATAATAATAATAGTTAGCCTCTTTTGTCTTTTTGATATGTCTTTCTTGTCACGACCTTAAGAAAGCAAGGCATAAAAATAATTGTAATAATACAAAATAACATGCTTCTGTATGTGTATAATAGTCATTATTTTTGACATTTGGTGCCACTATGAACTCAGCACTTTTGTCCTTTTCTCGCCATTCACGCTTCAATTAGCATTGTGTATTTTCCATACACATGATTTCTCACAGCCTTAATTCCATACTGAAAATCAGTGGACATGCAGTTAGACATTTTAACTCTGATTCGAGACGTTGCTGGTTTTGTTTGCCTTTTTGTGTCTGGCTCCTGCATACTGCTCTCTGCGTAGGAGCAACATCAGTAGCATACGGCTGCACATGCGCAGTTTAGAGGGATATTAATGTCTGAATGTACTTCTTTCCTTGAAAAAGGGACGTAACACTAAAATAGCTATCGAGAGAGTCTTATTAAGGATTCCGCCACCTTCTCAAGCCCTGAGGGGTGAGCAAATCACAAGCAGTTAATCCTTATTGAATAGCTGGTGAATCTTAAAACCCTGAGGCTATGCAGCGCTTGGCGGTGGTCACCGAGGGAGAATCAGAGCAAAGCGTATGAAACACAATGCTGTGGCTCCCGCCGGAGATGAGTGTGTGAACACAGGCAGCATGTTGTTCTCTGCTCTCCCTATAGTCGTCACCCTACCCTCCAGCAGTCTTGAGCCAGATTAATGATGGAAGCCTGGGAACCTGTGCATCCAGGAGCTCCTGTGGCGGTGTTGTGTGAGAGTGCAGCATAATGCATACATGTACTCTGTCTTTTGGGAACAGTTTATTGGCATAGCTTTTTGTTTTTTCTCTCCGTCTCATTCACAGTCAAATTGATTTTTGAATTTTTTCCTATATCAGCTAGGCTAGTGTTGTGTGCAGGGTACAAAAGTACTTGCCAAGTGCCAAATGCAAGTAACATTGTGACCTTGCCAGTTGGCTGGTAATTTCAGCATAAGCAACAGCAATGCATTTTGTCAAACAACTTATTTATTTGTTTATTTATTTATAGTAATAATTATATTTTATTTTTTATTTTTATTTCAACTGAAATAAATATTTTAGTTCAATTGAATTTAGCTAAAATAGCTCTTATTATTATTATTATTAATTTATTAGTTTTGTTTCAATTGAAACATTTAGCTATTTTTTCTAAATCGAATTTAGCTAAAATAGCTTGTTTTCTGGCCATCAGTGTTAATGTTAATATTATTATCAATAATATTTATTTATTTATTTTAGTTATTAGTTTTGTTTCAATGAATCATGCAGCTATTTTTAATTGAATTTAGCCTTATATTATTATTATTTTCATGGAATAATTTAGCCATTTTATTTCAGCTGAATTTAGCTATTATAAAAGTAGTATTATTATTACTATTAATTTTAGTTATTAGTTTTGTTTCAATGTAATAATTTATTTATTTTATCTGAATTTAATTTAGCCTTATTATTATTATTTCAGTTTAGCTATTTTGGTTCAGCTGAATTTACCTAAAACAGACCACTATTATATTATTATTAAGGCTTGTACATTTTATCAATTCGCCAACTATTGGCAGAAGTAGCAAAACATACATTTTGGACTCTGCTTGTGTGTGTTTGTTTCAGCTCCCACAGGTTTCCAGGCATCGGGCTACAATTTCCACAGCCATGAGTGGAGGAATGCCAAGCCCAGCCGGGGCAGCCTCTCCCCGGGGAACAGCAGCCGGCAGAGGAACAACATCCTGCCGGACTTTGGACTCGGTGTGGATGAATGGGACAGGCCAAGTGCTAGCGGGTACATCAACATACTACTAGTAAATTATATTGAATAGTTTAAATACACATTCCAGCATATATAATGAATCTTCATTTTGTTATTTTTTTATAGGAATAGTTCACTATTCACTCATGTCGTTCCAAACCTGTATGCTGTTGTTTTTTATTCATGAAACATTTATGGACCTTGACAGTTGTGGTCTATCAGTTGTCATTGTGTTCGAAAGCTGCATGGAAGTTCTTCAAATATTCTTCTTTTGTCAAGCAGAAAAAAGTCAAGGTTTGGAACAACATGAAAATAATGACAAGTAATGGATAAATATTGAGAGAACTTTCATTTTGGGATGAGATATTAAGAATATATTAAGGCCGCCAGGTCTATTTTGATGGTTAATGTAATGACTTGAATTAATTGAAAGGATTTTACACTACATTAGCAGAGTTCACAAGGCTTCTAAATGAAACAGATTGAAGCAATGACCATTGTTGCCATTGCATTATTATTCCATAAAAGTTATTACTACTTTATTTCCCTAAAAATGAAGTACTGAAGTGTCAATATCCATTGAGACATGGACTAGTTTAGTGCCAGACTCTACAGAAAGGCATTGTGTGAAGTCAATGCTGCTTAACCACGTCTATAAAAATGTTTTGTTGACTTCTCAAATTCATTAAATATTGTCAAAAGACAATCTTAGACGAGACCATCAAAATAATTTCTAAGTGAACTGACTTTAAAATTCACATTAAGTGGGTCTTCTGCAACATTTCTCTGAATTCTGTGTGTAATAGTCTTTGTTTCAACCCGAAATGTGACTCTCAGTCATAATAACTGATCTGCGCGGTACATCTGCAGCACATTGTATTGTCAAACGCACTGTTACTGGAGCTTTGATCGATCGTTTCTGGGGTGATTTCACTTTATGCGCAGTAATGAAGCCAGCGGCTCTTAGGAAGGAAAAGGGCCTTTTTTAAGTATTTAGCTGGCACTAGAGTTATGATCACCCTTTGAGTTTTCTTCACAGGATTGTACAGTTCCCATTTAATGGTGACTGTGAGCTGCCTTAAAGTCAACATGAAATCAAAGCTGACCTCATTGCTTACTTTCTTAATACACATACCTGGTCTTACTGTGCACAGTTCATCTGTGCATATTGTGCCAACATTTCACAATCCAGTTAAAACCTGATGAATAAAATCAGGGGTGTAGGAATGAACTGAAATAAATCCGCCTGGCTCATAAATATTAGTTAGCTGGCAGAGCTTTCATCCAGTAGTTGTAGCTGATTGGCTGAAAAGCAGATGAGTGGGTACTAACCACATTATGATAACCACTTATCAGTTGAGCATTTATTCAATTAATTGTGGATACAACCAATTGTCAAAGGAATTGTTTTAGGTTGACATCAGTGTTATTTTAGTATTATTTATATGCTATCATGGTATTTATTATTAGTTTTTGTTATTATTATTACTATGTTTTCAGTTTTCATTTTAACTGTAGTTTAAGGTTTAGTAATTTTTTTGTATTCTTGACATTTTTATTAGTTTTAGTTTTTTCATGTTTCTATTCAGCTTTAATTTCATTTAGTACTTCAACTTAAAGCTTTATTTAAATGTATTTATTTTCTATTTGGCTTTAATTTCTTTTTTGTTTCATTTTACTACTTCAGCTTAAAGCTTTATTTACATTTATTTTAAGCATTTTTTTTTTCATTTTAGTACTTAAAGCTTTATTTAAATTTATTACAAACAAAAAAACATTATTTAAATTTATTTCAGTTAATTGGCAAGACAACACGTTTAATTTTCATTCAATATTTATATTTTATTTTATTTTATTTCAGCTTAATTTTAAATACCAAAAACAATTTTAATAGTTTTAGTTAACGTTAACAACACTTGTTGATGTTTTACACATATATATATAATAATTTTAAAATATAATAATGATCGCCAAACATTTTGGGAGATAATCATTTTATTTTAAGAATAGTCATTTGTTATATTTTCTTTTTTTCTACTTTGCAATGTCTCTGTAAATCCCCAACCTACAATTTTTTTTTCACTCTAATATTGAGGTAAAATGGATTGCAAACCATTTCATGTGGACTTTAAACCACTACAAATTTAACTACAACAAATCATCTGGAAAACATGTCTATATCAGATGCACTCTAGAACAGCAGGATAAAAACTCTTCTCTACGGAGAAGAAACTACTGTAACTTTAATGCATTCAGTCTTTTCAAATATTCTGCATTCTGCAGTCTGTATTTAAATAAGAAAAACTGCATAATGCAAAACTTCCCCCATCTTCTCCAACACAAATTTCTTTAGCATTTGAGAATGGTATTATAATGCTTTTTAAATGAATTGCCCTCAAAATGTGTTATATACAAGATGTGAAGTCTAAAACACTGCTGTTAAAAAGTGACCGACTGAGTGAACTGGTTTGACGTTTGTGTTATTGATTGAAGCTGATCTCCCATTACAGGGCATCCACGCTGCCCACCGGTTTAATCTCAGACAGCAGGTGAGGTTCAGTGCTGTGTGCCTGTTAACCTGCACTGCTTCCCCAAACCAATCCGGCCCTTTCACTTCATAACCCAAAGCCCCACGATCCACCAGGACATCACCGTCCATCACAGTGTGTCCGACTGCACCGGGTGTGTGTGTATGTGTCTCTCTTCAAGAGCCCCACCATAGCCTGCACAGATCATTGGTCGTCCCTTGCGTTCATCACTGTGACGCCTGCCTGCTCATTGGCTGCTGCTGTTTTGATGTACCAGACGGTTAATACGTCCCTTTTGTGTTTCAAACAGGTTCACTGTGGGACATGACGGGACTGAGCCTGACCAGGAAGAGAACTTCTGGTCCCAAGCGCTCGAAGACTTGGAGACGTGCGGCCAATCTGGGATCCTGCGAGAACTTGAGGTAGCGCGGGAAGAAAAATGGCATTCGTTTGTGTTCATTCCCCTCTCCCCACGTTCATCTTCTAGCTCTTTCCATTCATCAACCCCCCCTACACAATCTTTTTTCAGTAGCATGCTGTACCAACCCGGGTTTTGTGTAACAGCTCCTTCTTTTTCCAGGACAAGCCAGACAGGCTTCTGAATAAGAGAAACCTGGCCATCTTGGTACCCCTTTCCTTTCTTTGGGCTTCCTATTTGCTTGTAGCGCTGGCACCCAAGTGCTCTCCTCATGCTAATGGGCTCAGTGTCTCTTGCTGGGGGCCTGCTTGAAAGAGGGGTGGGGCTCACAGACAACCACTACTGGCATCCACTTCAGATCCTACGGGTGCATTCAAAACTAATTATGACATGTCTAAGGTGTAGTTCACCAAGATTCTGTCTTTATTTATTCATAATTATGTCGTTCCAAACTTGTAAATCTTATATGCGTTCACGTTAAGGATAGGTATTCGGAGTAATTTTGTAGTCATGTACTCAGATATTTAAAAAAGATAAGATATGATCAAAAAGAAGAAAAAAATATAATATAAATATTAAAAAAAAGATAAGCTGTTTAAAAAAAGGTTTACTCAAATAAAATGTAAGTTAAAATATACTTAAAACCTGGACGTTTTAGGAAATTTCAAAAGGGTTAATGGTAAAATCATTAAAATGATTAAACTTAATTATTAAAATAAAATATAAAAAAATATTTAAAAAATGAAAGAAAAAGGAAAATGTATATAGTTAATATAACTTTTTAGTTATCCTCTTTGGATAGAAATTGCTCCTTTGAGTGCAGATATATAGAAAATTATTTTTAAAAATGCTTATCCAATCACTGCAAACCAGGGTTATTTTAGTAATTATTTATTTATGTACTATTATAGTATTTATTTGCTTTTATTTCTATTTTGGTTTTCATTTTAATTTTTGTTTTAGTAATTTAGTGTGCTTTTGTCATTTTGTTTAATATTTAGTTTTAATTAATTTTTATTTTAGTTTTATATTCTGCTTCAACTTTATTTCAGTTTAAGTTTCTGAGACTAAGTTTATATATATATATATATATATATATATATATACGGAACAATATATGGAACAATAACACCACTGCTGGAAAATTCATTCATATATAATTCAATTCAAAGTGTGCAAAAACTTTTACGAAAATTACATTACCAGTAATGTTTTCAAAAGCTAACTTCAACAACCTATGTTTTTCTTTAAAAAAAATGAAATGAAATGCATTAATACAAACACCTTTTTGTATAACACAATTTAAAACAAATTAAAAAACATTTGCGCTCATTCAGAGCTCGCCAAAAAAAAACATTTGAAAGCCAGGCTGCTGTCATTGGACTAATGAACAAACTCTATTTTAAGGCTATCACATTGTTATCGTTCCATATGTTGTTATTCAGAAAAACAAGTGGTAAAAGTCTTCGCTTGTTAACAGCGCGGCCTGCTGTGAAAAAAATGTGCTCTGACAGCACAGGGACACACTGATATCGGTCTGACATTGCAGTTTTCTTCCCACCATAAAGCAGATCCTCATCTAGTGGGATGCTTGACTCTGACGAGAAATGAATATGCCAATAAGAATCGAAATATTGCCATATTTGGCTCTGCCTCAAAGTACACGGCAGCATCTCTCATCAACACAATGTGTTCAGCTGTAACGGTAAAATTCAGATGACGGATTCAATACATTTCATAGGTGCAAAGTTGGAATAGTGTTTCTACAAGTCAACTTGGTGCAAATGAGATTAGATTTAAGAGCTGTGAAGGACGAGACTGTTTCCTCACACAAAACAATGGCTTCAGATGACTTAGTCATTTGGACTACTTTTATGATGATTTTGTGGAGCTTGACTGTGTTCTTGCCTAAAATGCCTTTTTACGTGGAAGAAATATGGGTTTGGAACAACATGAGGGTCTCTAAATAATGACAGAATTAAAATGTTTGGGTGAACTGTCCCTTTAAATACTATAAAAGACAAAAAATGTGGATAGAACTGACTAACGATTCAAATAACAGCAAGAATTTCTGGGAAATTGGCTTTAGCCTGCTGTTAATTACATTTAATTTTTTGTCAGTGTTGTACAGTCGATTATATCTGCTGTCATGGTGCACATTGTTGTATTTGACATGCTTTGTGGCCAGCCTTGAAACGTTTCATGAAAGCAGATTGATTTTCTTGCCTCCGCTTTATCAGGTACCTTGAGTTAAACGCAGACCACGAGTAGCCGACGGTGTAGAGAAGCTTTTAGTACTTAACGTTAGGGATCGCTTTGAAAGCTCTTCACTTTCCATCCCACTTGTCTGTGGAAACATGATAAAATCAAAAGCCTTTTACGCTGAATGTACCCTTTGGCCCTAATTGGATTCGATGAAAGTGTTTGCCTCTGGTTTGTGTCAATAGAATGTACTATTGAGCTCAAAACGGCCCGAAAAACATTGTGCGAAATCACGCGTTTTCATTTTTCACATGCTGAACTGATTGAATGTGGTGTCAACGTGCATGATTTACATGTCTGATCACCGGTTTAATGATTTTTGTTTACACTGCTTACCACAAATGCATCGGCTTAGAAGAGTTTCCTCTTTTGTGTGGTCACCTGTCATTAATGTGGAATCTACATTCCGTGCAGTTTGAGTGAGATTCACACAAACTAGCAAATGACGGTGGATTGAAGAGAACGAAGGCATGTGGGCTCATGCTAAGCATGATGGAACAGCTGCAGCAAGGCTTATTTTTGTGGAAATATTTAAGTCTTCTGTAGTAGTGTCCTCAGCAGAAGCCTAACCAGAACCAGGTTCTTTTTGAAGATCATCTTCAAACGACTTCAAGAAACATCTAAAAAACGCCCACCGTTCATAATGTTTGTTTAATCATTGCCATGGCTTGCCATGGTGGAAGTCGAAGCGGTTCAAACCGCCCATTAGTGTGTAAAAATGCATGTTACTAAAAGTTTGTGTATCGTTGTCCATCAGCATTTTGCTTCTTGT
Organism: Sinocyclocheilus rhinocerous; assembly: GCF_001515625.1. NCBI lineage: Eukaryota > Metazoa > Chordata > Actinopteri > Cypriniformes > Cyprinidae > Sinocyclocheilus > Sinocyclocheilus rhinocerous. Next base: position 1,201,832 of record NW_015643253.1, on the reverse strand, counting down.
AACATACTAAACAAAAAGTGTAACACAAACTGTTAACGAAATGCTTTGTCATCATCTGTACTGGAACTGACATAATGAGTGTTTATGGGTGTTTCACTGTCAATGTAACTTCCATACACTATCATTCAAAAGTTTGGAGTTGGTACGATTTTTTTAGATTATGTTTTTGGAAAAAAGAAAATCTTATGCTCACCAAAGCTGCATTCAGTTGATCAAGAATACAGTAAAAACAGTAATATTTCTATTTTAATATGTTAATATTTGTTTTCTGGATTCATTGATGAAAAGAAAGTTCAAAAGAGCAGCCTTTATTTGATATAGAAATCTTTTGTAACTATATAAATGTCTTTACTGTCGCTTTTGATCAATTTAATGCATCCTTGCTGAATAAAAGTATTAATTTCTAAATCAAAACACTGATCCTAAACTTTTGAACAGTAGTTTTGAACGCAAAAATGTATTTATAAAGTGTGTTTTGAGTGCATCTGGCTCTGTATAACCTTTACAGCAATTTACTATTTATTTGTACTCAGCTCCGTTCCTCATGGTTTTCCCTGTAGGCCACCATTATGTCGGGCAGCTCTTTGAGTCTAAACCATGATCCTGCACCCACCCGAAGCCATCTGGGCCGTCAGGCCAGCTTTCAGGAACGTGGCAGCAACAAACCACAATACACACAGGCCAACCGCAGCAACACGCTGCCCACTGACGTCGGCAGAAAAGCTTTCGCCATGAGGAGAATGAAGCAGGAGATTAAAGACATTATGTCACCCACTCCGGTTGAGCTTCATAAGGTGGGTTATTTTTTAGTTATACAGTTATATTTTGGTCATTTCTAGATCAATTGAGTGGTCATACAGCAGGTTTAATGAGTGTAACTGCTCCCACATTCATAGGTGAGTCTTGTGAAGGACTCGGACCTTGAGGACTTCGGGTTTAGCGTGTCTGACGGAGTCTTGGAGAAGGGGGTTTATGTAAACAATATCCGTCCAGCCGGCTCTGCTGAAATTGGAGGCCTGAAGCCATACGACAGACTTCTACAGGTGGTTTTATTACATTTTAATTTTTGTATTTGTATTCATATTAAAATAGCAGTCTTTTTGCTAATATTCACAGACATTAGTTAATATTGCTATTTGATTATGTGTCCTGCTTCTAAGTTATTAATCCGAATTTTGCCAAATTCTGCCACAATCCGCATTATACAATAAATTGCATTTTCATGACTAATTGACGTGATTCAGTCAGCGTTTTCCGCAAAGGCTGCATGTCCACCAAACCGTTTTTGCCGGCTGAAATTGTTTTTTTTTTCAGTTGAGACGCTGTGGTTACTATGATACAGAATATTGGCTGAAGTAATATGGCAGATGCATCACGAATGAAATGTTTCTCCATGCATTATTTTTCATAACAATAATATGGTAGTCCGGCAATTCCATGAAGACATAAATACTCAGACAAGCAATATTAACTTCTCCATTGTTGTTCAGTCATAGTACAAGCAGGGTGTGATGGTTGGTCGGTATTTGTCCCGCCCCCCTCCTCCACTGTGATTGGTTAGCTGACTAAAAAGTGGCAGTGGTGAGCGCTGCGTTTTACCCAAAGTTCAACATTCTCCAACTCTCTGCACGGAGAAAAAACTCTGCGCTCCCATTGAAAACAATTGGAAAAATTATGCTAGCCTCGGGAAAAAAAACACTTTGGTGGACACGCAGCCCAAAGACTATAGAAATACAAAGACTGTTCACTCCTATACATATGAATGGGAGAATTCATGAATGAATTGAATATGAATATGGCGGAATAGTCTGCCTTCTAAACTAAAGAGCCAATCGCTGATTGGTAAAGTCATTGCGTCACTGCAGCGGCCGTTAGAAGCTCTGGTTCCCATAGCAACCTGAGGCTAGACCAGCCAATGTGCACGCGCAGTCATAAGCACGTTATGACTGTGCATACACATTGGCTGGTCTAGCCAGAAAAATAAGCTTTTTTAGAGATATTTGAGCATAAGAAACAACATTCATGAGGCAGTTCATTTCAGATATTGTTGCTGATTTGAAATATGTAATTTAATTGTGAGTTCATAGGGCAGTTTTTGAGATTTCAGGATTCCCCTATTCATTTAGATAGGACCTGGTCTTGGATGAGCTGCCCGGAGGCGTTGCAAATATGCCCGCCAAGTGAACAGACTTTCCTTGAAAGGGACTTTG
>NW_015643253.1:1180618-1196957 GCF_001515625.1 Sinocyclocheilus rhinocerous | reverse complement strand
GATAAAATCAAAAGCCTTTTACGCTGAATGTACCCTTTGGCCCTAATTGGATTCGATGAAAGTGTTTGCCTCTGGTTTGTGTCAATAGAATGTACTATTGAGCTCAAAACGGCCCGAAAAACATTGTGCGAAATCACGCGTTTTCATTTTTCACATGCTGAACTGATTGAATGTGGTGTCAACGTGCATGATTTACATGTCTGATCACCGGTTTAATGATTTTTTTTACGCTGCTTACCACAAATGCATCGGCTTAGAAGAGTTTCCTCTTTTGTGTGGTCACCTGTCATTAATGTGGAATCTACATTCCGTGCAGTTTGAGTGAGATTCACACAAACTAGCAAATGACGGTGGATTGAAGAGAACGAAGGCATGTGGGCTCATGCTAAGCATGATGGAACAGCTGCAGCAAGGCTTATTTTTGTGGAAATATTTAAGTCTTCTGTAGTAGTGTCCTCAGCAGAAGCCTAACCAGAACCAGGTTCTTTTTGAAGATCATCTTCAAACGACTTCAAGAAACATCTAAAAAACGCCCACCGTTCATAATGTTTGTTTAATCATTGCCATGGCTTGCCATGGTGGAAGTCGAAGCGGTTCAAACCACCCATTAGTGTGTAAAAATGCATGTTACTAAAAGTTTGTGTATCGTTGTCCATCAGCATTTTGCTTCTTGTAACATACTAAACAAAAAGTGTAACACAAACTGTTAACGAAATGCTTTGTCATCATCTGTACTGGAACTGACATAATGAGTGTTTATGGGTGTTTCACTGTCAATGTAACTTCCATACACTATCGTTCAAAAGTTTGGAGTTGGTACGATTTTTTTAGATTATGTTTTTGGAAAAAAGAAAATCTTATGCTCACCAAAGCTGCATTCAGTTGATCAAGAATACAGTAAAAACAGTAATATTTCTATTTTAATATGTTAATATTTGTTTTCTGGATTCATTGATGAAAAGAAAGTTCAAAAGAGCAGCCTTTATTTGATATAGAAATCTTTTGTAACTATATAAATGTCTTTACTGTCGCTTTTGATCAATTTAATGCATCCTTGCTGAATAAAAGTATTAATTTCTAAATCAAAACACTGATCCTAAACTTTTGAACAGTAGTTTTGAACGCAAAAATGTATTTATAAAGTGTGTTTTGAGTGCATCTGGCTCTGTATAACCTTTACAGCAATTTACTATTTATTTGTACTCAGCTCCGTTCCTCATGGTTTTCCCTGTAGGCCACCATTATGTCGGGCAGCTCTTTGAGTCTAAACCATGATCCTGCACCCACCCGAAGCCATCTGGGCCGTCAGGCCAGCTTTCAGGAACGTGGCAGCAACAAACCACAATACACACAGGCCAACCGCAGCAACACGCTGCCCACTGACGTCGGCAGAAAAGCTTTCGCCATGAGGAGAATGAAGCAGGAGATTAAAGACATTATGTCACCCACTCCGGTTGAGCTTCATAAGGTGGGTTATTTTTTAGTTATACAGTTATATTTTGGTCATTTCTAGATCAATTGAGTGGTCATACAGCAGGTTTAATGAGTGTAACTGCTCCCACATTCATAGGTGAGTCTTGTGAAGGACTCGGACCTTGAGGACTTCGGGTTTAGCGTGTCTGACGGAGTCTTGGAGAAGGGGGTTTATGTAAACAATATCCGTCCAGCCGGCTCTGCTGAAATTGGAGGCCTGAAGCCATACGACAGACTTCTACAGGTGGTTTTATTACATTTTAATTTTTGTATTTGTATTCATATTAAAATAGCAGTCTTTTTGCTAATATTCACAGACATTAGTTAATATTGCTATTTGATTATGTGTCCTGCTTCTAAGTTATTAATCCGAATTTTGCCAAATTCTGCCACAATCCGCATTATACAATAAATTGCATTTTCATGACTAATTGACGTGATTCAGTCAGCGTTTTCCGCAAAGGCTGCATGTCCACCAAAGCGTTTTTGCCGGCTGAAATTGTTTTTTTTTTCAGTTGAGACGCTGTGGTTACTATGATACAGAATATTGGCTGAAGTAATATGGCAGATGCATCACGAATGAAATGTTTCTCCATGCATTATTTTTCATAACAATAATATGGTAGTCCGGCAATTCCATGAAGACATAAATACTCAGACAAGCAATATTAACTTCTCCATTGTTGTTCAGTCATAGTACAAGCAGGGTGTGATGGTTGGTCGGTATTTGTCCCGCCCCCCTCCTCCACTGTGATTGGTTAGCTGACTAAAAAGTGGCAGTGGTGAGCGCTGCGTTTTACCCAAAGTTCAACATTCTCCAACTCTCTGCACGGAGAAAAAACTCTGCGCTCCCATTGAAAACAATTGGAAAAATTATGCTAGCCTCGGGAAAAAAAACACTTTGGTGGACACGCAGCCCAAAGACTATAGAAATACAAAGACTGTTCACTCCTATACATATGAATGGGAGAATTCATGAATGAATTGAATATGAATATGGCGGAATAGTCTGCCTTCTAAACTAAAGAGCCAATCGCTGATTGGTAAAGTCATTGCGTCACTGCAGCGGCCGTTAGAAGCTCTGGTTCCCATAGCAACCTGAGGCTAGACCAGCCAATGTGCACGCGCAGTCATAAGCACGTTATGACTGTGCATACACATTGGCTGGTCTAGCCAGAAAAATAAGCTTTTTTAGAGATATTTGAGCATAAGAAACAACATTCATGAGGCAGTTCATTTCAGATATTGTTGCTGATTTGAAATATGTAATTTAATTGTGAGTTCATAGGGCAGTTTTTGAGATTTCAGGATTCCCCTATTCATTTAGATAGGACCTGGTCTTGGATGAGCTGCCCGGAGGCGTTGCAAATATGCCCGCCAAGTGAACAGACTTTCCTTGAAAGGGCCTTTGAGTGGCCTAAGAACAGATAAAGTGTATGTGTAAATGATATGAATTTTCGCTTGCTTTGTGCCACAGATAAACCACGTCCGGACTAGAGACTTTGACTGCTGTTTAGTGGTTCCTCTTATAGCAGAGTCCGGGAACAAACTGGATCTAGTCATAAGCCGAAACCCGGTTTCCTCGCAGCCCTCAGAACTGAACCTGTTGTCCAATGACGAGGCAGCAAACTGGACTGACCCCGCGGACCCTCTCGAACAGCCCGCCACAGGGCTGGAGCAGGGCCAGCACAACTCCACGTTAGTGGGACTAGAGGACAGAGACCCCAACAAGACTTTATAGCAGAACTCCTCCCAGGTGCCTGCAGTGGAGCTCTCCTCCTCTTGGTGCTAAGGTGAACCCTCCTCTCCCTAAACGGCTCCCTCTAGTGGAGGAAAACAAGAGGGGCTTGTTGTCCTATAGCACACACCCAGTCCCTATCCCAAGTCAGAGCATGAACCACCATGACTAAGAGGTGACAAGCTGGGTCGTTTTTACCCTGTGAAAATGGCGACTAAGACCACACTGACCTCTTGGAAAACCAAATTGTGGGGGGAAAAAAACCTGAAACAGTGCCATCCCTAATTTTTATTGCCAATAAACAAGAATAGTTTTAAAGAGGACTCAAAAAAAAAAGAAGCAAAAGATGCATAAAAGCAACACTATGACTTGTTCTAACGATATCGGACTGGCCACTCTGTGATCGTTTGTGTTTGTGTGAGTCTGAATGAGTGTGCGCTTGTCCCGAGACTTTATTTCGCAAGCCTCCACGAAGTCTGTCAAAGTCCCACGTTCGAAACACAACTGTCGATTGTCATATTTTGTGATACTGAAACACAAGTGTGTGTATAGTGTATGTTTGTGTATTTCCTTCTATCTGATGCCAAGGTCAGAGTTGATCCCTTTTCACGCTCGATGAGAGGGAGGCTACAAAAAAATAATCAGCACAATGAATTCGGTAGTCATTTTTCAATTGTGACTGAATGTCGGTTATAACCTAATGCATGAGACCTTTTAATGAACTATTTTGTAGTACTTCTGTCCAAAAAAAAAAAAAAATCAAGAGCTTGGCTACACGAAAAACACTGTGTTCCGGTTCTCTGACCGCTATATCACCGTAAATATGAAATTCAGTGTCACTCAAAAGGAGAAGGTGGCACAAAGGCACCTTATCTTGAAATTGGACAGATTGTCTATTTTTATGAATAGAGGCAGATGATTTATAAGGGATGTGTGTGATTTTGAGCGATGGCTGGTTAGCATGAGGTCGTTATCGACCGTGTACCGGAGCAGATTGATGGCACGGAGAAGGTCATTAGGTTCGGAAACTCTTTGTACTTTGTTAGGTATCCGCCGTAGGTCTGCGGTCTCCAGACACTCGCCCCACATTTTGAGGAAATCCGTCATTGGCCCAAAGGATAGAACAGCTTATTTATTCCAACATCAATCTCCTAAATGAAAACGACAGGCGTTCAAGTAGGTACTCGCATATTGTTTACTCCGCTGTCTGTGATAAATGAGGATATTACGACAAACAAATTCATCTCATTTGCTTAAATTTGTGGTATCCACTTATGACAAAAATGCAAGCATGGGGTTGATGTCCATGAGGGGGAAAAAAAATCCTGAAAACACTTTTGTATTCCTCCCCACATTGTTTAAATAGTTATAAATCATCATGGTAATTTGTATATGGTACTGTTATGGTTTTATATATCTCATCTGACATTTTTTTCCCAGACTGTGTAAGCCCAAAGGGTACGCAATCCGTTTGTAAAGAGGAAAAAAAAAACATGTCAAATCATGAGAGAATGGATTCGCCCTACTGTGTAGTAGACCACTAAACATCACATTTGTAGCTCTGCTTGAGAAAAAAAATTATGTTAGTAAGAAAAAAATGCCATAGGTAAGCTGCTAATGGCAATGAAGACCCTCACCCACCTGTGTGAAACTGTGCTTTTGATTGAGTGTGTCACCCTCGTTGTCAGTGCTCAAAGATCCTGTCTACTCACTATTTTCAAATGGCACATTGTGGTCCAACTACTGAACCGAACAAAAACCTCATCAAGCCCACTTGATGGAGAACGTTTGACGATGATGAAAAGGTGTCTTTTGTTGTTGTTTTATTTCAGATAAACTTTTATGTACGGGTTGATTCCCCAAACTCATGCACTGAGATGTTTCTCAATTCACTACATGTTGAATTATGGTTTTCAAGCCCTGATTCAAAAGTTAGTTGTCACTTTCATTACGTTTTCCTTGACCTCGACCTATGTTTTTTATAACATTTCACTGTGTTACTGCAAATACACTCCGGTCAAGTGAAACAAGTAATTTTTATGTTCCATTTGTGGAAACGTTTAGTGAAGTCAAGCACTGCCAGTTAAAAAAAGTGGGTGTCCATTTTCAGTATACGATTGAATTTATGAATCAATGTCACAGTTAAGTCCCTGAAATATTGTATTTTTATTTCTAATGGACAGGTATTATGAGCTGTAAAGTATTTTTGTACAAATTTAATACTTTGTTGGCATGATGTTTATCGTCTATGTATAAATTTGGGGATTCCTACAGCTGTAATCCTTTGTATGGCCAACGAACAAAGAAACAATAAAACAACATGCCGAGTGAAGAGATGACACCAAAATGCTCTCTTGATCTAATGTGACATCTTATGACGGAGGTATGTTGTACAAAGTGATCTGCTCTGCCACTCGCATTGGCATAACAGTGAAGAAATTCAGCTTTAGGACACAAGCAGATAGTAAACGACTGATGCTGCATTTAAGTGCACAAAGGAAACTCCTATTTCTAATTCGGGTGTTTGTTATTACGGCATGTCATGCATTCAAGTTAGAAACATTTAGTAGCCTAAACAAAAAAACTGAAATAACAAAATCTGAATATGAAATGATGAATAATATTCATTTCTATCACTCTAGCTAATTTGGTGGGTTGAGATTCATTAAATATGTCCTTCAAACAAGAGCCTCCAGCATTAGCAAAATAAAGCGTAAAGGCCGCACACTGGACGAGAAGCACCACATCTTGAAAATTTGCCTTCAGCATCAATTCCTGCCAAACCACTCATACCGTTTTCCATTTAACTGCATTTACAATTATTTGGGATAAATATTTGTACATACTGATTTCACCCTTGGCTGCAGCCTTACCCTTTCAGTAATACGTTTGTTTTTTGGCTTGAATGATGTCTATGCTTCATATGAAATATAGTAATATTGATTGCCCTTTCTTTTTCCGTTTGCACAGATTTAGTTCTAGCTAAATCTAAATTTAAACTCACTGATGCCACTTAGTTCATTTTCAAAGTGAACTTTTGCCTGTATAGGCCTACTATTGATTAGATTCAATTTGAACTGCCTCCTTAAACTTGAATAAGTGAGCACACAATGACACGTCTGGTGTGCAATACTTGTGAGATGTGCATGGTGCTGTGCTTCTCGTCCAGTGTGCCACCTGGAGTATTAGGAGACGAGGCTACTTATTCATTATTTCAAAATCATGGTTGGATTTTTTAATGGATGTCAATGGAAGCGTCCATTTGAGTTCAGTATGTTACTATTTTGTGTGAGAAATGCAAACGATTCAGTGCATGAGTGAACTGTCTGAACAATTTCAGACCTTTAGGCAAACCAGTTTAACTGATTAGATCAACAGTTATTCGTGAATCTGACTGATAGAAACACAAATGACATTATTGCTGAGCTTATCAGGAAAATGATTATCATGTCAGTATATAGTAATCATTATCAGACAAAGATTTATCAGTAATATTTTACTGGATCACATCTGTATTTCACTGGGGCCCAATAAAAAGGGTCTAGCGATGCCCCTGCTGGAAACAGTGTGCTCTCTTATGTTAAATTTGTGATGTAAAATAACTAGCAACAGATATTTTCTTCCGCATTGTGACCAAATGAAGTGGATTATCTAAAAAACAAACAAACATGAAGAGCAGTGACTTTGTTCATATTGGTCATTGAATGGATGGAGTTAGAGCTGAATGCAAACATGCAGTCGAGTGTAAGAAAGGATGGGGTTTTAAGCAAAATAAATTATTTGAGAAGTCCGGTGTCATCAGAAAGCATCTCCCATAGGACCCCAAATTAACCCATTGGCTCAAAGAACCTGATTACATTATGTGAAAATCACAGTATGTACGTAATTTGAAATACATTATAATGACTATTAATGTCAGTTTTAGTTAGCTTAGCATAAAGAATCTGCAGACTTGCTACTTGACTGCCATTTCGCTACCAGATGCTTCCCGTTCAGAAGAGCATTTCCAGCTCTCCTCTCCCTCGTGGTAATTGTCGTGCTCAAGGAGCAGTGCTGATGGAGTGGGATCGATCACAGTATCTCTTCTCTTAGAAGCTCAGACACATGACCATTAAGCTTTCACTTGTTTGAACCTTTTCTACTACTATAAATTATAAGCAGCTTGCAGCTTGACAAGCACCAGTTCAAAGTAGCTTTCCTAAAACTACTCTGGTTGAGTCACGTTTGCTGTTAATAGGGAGAGCTCCATCTGGTGGTCACTCAGGATACAGACTCGCGGGCAATTATGATTACCAAGGTTGTTTATTTTTCTAAAGCTTTTGGTGGTTTAGGAATTTAAATCTACTGAGCGGCTGTTTTTGTGTAACAAGAATTACTCTTGCAGATTTTATAGAAGCATTACATCACTTGCTCACCGATGGACCTTCTTCTTAAAAAAAAAACAAACAAAAAAACAGCTTAATAAAAAAATCAATCACCACAAGTAATCGACACAACTCCAGTACACCAATTAGTGTCTCGTAAAGCAAAAAGCTGCATGTTTGTAATAAACAAATCTATCAAGATGTTTTTAACTTAAAACCGTAGCTTCAAATACGAGTCCTCTATTCATAATATTGCTTTCTCCAGTGAAAAATTTGTCCTGTCTGAATCAGGAGAGAAATATGCACAAATCAAGCACCGTTTACAAGCAAAACCAGTTTGAAACAAACGTGACAGTGGATTTTGATGTGAGAGGACAATAGGGGATGGATTTTTTAAACCCTAGAGGAAGCATTATTAAGGATTACGAGCTTGTATTTTGGCCAAAAGTGGAGCAGCATTTACTACACAGAGCCGTTGTTCACTGACAAGCTGCGTAAAACCACGATCATATTTCGCGCATGTTTTGCGCAGCTTGTCAGTGAACAACGGCTCTGTGTAGTAAATGCTGCTCCATGTGAAAGCCCGCAGGTGATGGAGATTTACCGCTGATTACAGAACGGCTTTACTGACAAGATGCGCGTTAAATATCGCATGCGATTTATCGTGCAGCCCTAATTTAAAGTAAAAATGCCTTGATTATACAGTAAATTTGGTTCTTACAAACACGCAGTTTTTCACTTTACAATTTGTTAATCGATGGACCGGAGTTGTGTGGAATACTTGTGGACTATTGTGATGTTTTTATCAGCTGTTTGGACTCTCATTCTGACGGCACCCATTCACTGCAGAGGGTCCATTGGTGAGCAAGTGATATAATGATAAATTTCTCCAAATCTGTGCCTATGAAGAAACAAACTAATCTACATCTTGGATGGCCTAAAAGGGGGAATACATTTTCAGCAAATTTTAATTTTACATTTTCATGTTTCATGTAACATTTTTCTATGAGCCTGTAATAGCTGATACGGAGTAAAAGGAAACACAAGGATTGGAAATAGAAAATGAGGCAACGCTATGTGCCACATGAAAGAAATGTGATTGAAAGCATCCCCTGAATGCAAGAATCCATAAGGTTACTCAGAAACACCTGGGAATGGATACAGGGGATGCAGGAGACAGTGTACTTCCAAATGAATTATGTGGCCATGTCCCTGAGGCTGGCTCCACATAGGCTTTAATGAAATGCTGTGTGGACTCCATAAAGAGCTGGCTTCCACCTCAAGCTCCTAGGGGAAAGCAACAGGCAGTGGTGCATTTTGTTAAGCATGCCCAGGAGAGGTTGTGAGCAACTTATGCAGCAACAATCCCACAGGCATGTCATTACATGGCCGAACCGATAGGAAAACCAGCCCACATAAAAAAAGAAAAACAGTATTCTCTTTGGAGATGAGGATTTAATTAAACCTGAAGGAAATTACTTTGCGACCACTGCTGGGGTTATAAAATAAGTGGAATATTAAAAATAGCAGAATGAATCGTCTGAGAATGAACATGTGTTGGTTAAATATGAGGTGGAGCTCTCCACGGGGTCTTTTACTTACTTGCGTTAGCTGATTAGCATCACAAAGGAAGGAAGCAGGTGCAGGAAACCCCTCTGAGAATGGAAAAGAGATGACAGACGACGGTGTGGATTCTTCAACGTACCTGTTGGGAAATTTCAATTAAGGCGTTTGGAATGAATTATGTAAAGAAGAATTGTGCTTGTGTTTGGATGTGTGCTAATCTCATTCTCCCGAATGGCCTGTGCTAGGGCACTAGTGTATACTTAGGGGTGCAACTCTGGTCTAACAAGTGGGGGACCAAAACTGTGTTCAAAATGTTGTCGTTTTCTTTGTCATTTACACTGTCAAAATGTCAGGAATTGTATAAATCAGGGAGTTTGAAGAACCGAATTAGCCAGATCCTGATTAGCGCGATGATATCATCTTGGATGTGACATTTCATCTCGGATGTAATAAGCGACGTCCGAAGAACGGGCCCCAGGAAGACCGGGTCAAGTTGTCACAAGCTCTACATCCAAGTAACCTTGTGTACTATTGTGGGGTGTCCAAGAAAAGGGAAATATTGAGAGGGAACAAAAAATCCCAAAAAAGTATTATCATAATGATATCAGATGGTTTTACCAGTCTTAATTTAGTATCCATAATTTAGGATACATTCCATGACCACTGATGTTGGTTATATTTTTTCTAACAATTTTCTATTTAAAAAAATTGTTAATCATACGTTTCATTTTTCTTGAAATTACCCTGATGTCCCCTAAATTTTTGCAGTGTCTGTTTTTGACTTGAGAGGGTCATGAGTTCAAAGTAATGAATAAAAAATATTATAATAAACATTATCTATATTAAATATATTTCTAAAATCTACACTTCAGAAAAAATAAACCGAACAACTAATAAATTATTACAACACCATGTGACCAGCCTCATTTGATGTAATTTTCTTACATCCCCCCCCCCCAGTTAATATTTAATATATTAAAATTTGAATTTAACATGATCAAGAAAATAATGTGACTGAAATGATCAAAATCAACAGTCAAAATGGTGAATTTGTCAACTATGCTAACCTATAATGCTTTTTTTGTTTGTTTGTTTGTTTGATTGTTTAATTAAATTTTAAATAACTAGAATGCTAATTCTCATACCTTTTCAATGTATAATTAATATCCACACGGTTTGGAGTTTTGCATAACATCTATTGAAATCACCAAAATTACCTTCAAGGCAGAATAATGATTAAAAAATTCTTTTCTTGACTGTGCAGTGAATATCACAATGAAAAATAAAATTATTTTAAAACAATACCTTTCACCAAGGAAATGACCCTTTCCCTTGTAATACCAAAAGTGTTTAATAATTAAGCTTGGCAACTTGCACATATGTTACACTAATGAAAAACATTATATAAACTGAAACCAAGACATTTTATTAAAATTGTTTTTGTACTTTTTGTTGATTGTGAAAAGTACCCCCAGTTATAGAATGAGCCATTTAGTTGTCAAAATTGGCAATTAGTTAGCAAACTGGTCTATCTTTTCATATGGTGCTTCAAAGAATAGGCTCATGTAAAAACAAACAAACAAACAAACACGGTACTGATCAAACATTACGATGATATAGGCCTACTCTTGATTGTATTCATATATCATATGGCATTATGGTAAGTTTTGGTACTAAGTACTTTTTCGTGTTTCGATTAACTTACGTTGTTTGGAAAATGCCTTTACCTGAGTCGTTCACAAGCTGCAGGTGTTGCTCTTAATCATGATCTTCTCCATCACTGGCAAACGGTAGAACAGTTTTCGGGCTTTTTTTTAATGGATAGGTAAATATTTCCACTTTATCTAGTGTTTTTGTACTTTGTATTCGTATCGCGTTATAGTTTTACCGCTTCAAGTAATTAAGTGCGTGTATGAATCGTCTAAACGATTCAGGCTGAATCGCGAATCGTTTTACTATCCAGCTAATGATTCATTGAAGAACCGACTCAAATGAGCATCAAACGATGCATTATGCCAACTTTCTTGGTGGTGCATACTAATTGTAGATGTACTTTTAGGGAAGATAAAGGAATAATGTATCTGTGATTACCAAAATCAGTTATTCAGCTAGAGGTTTTTTATTTGTAGCTATATATATATATATATATATATACAGATATATATACACATCTTTAATAATTCTTTAATAATTTAGGATTACACGAGCATTTGGCGGTCAATTAAACGTTTTTTTTAAATAATTTTTATTTAGCAGTCATGTAACGTGAATGCAATGACAACTCAATAATATTACTGACTGTAGTGTATTTGAGGATATCTCACTAAATGTCCACTCTAGACAGCATTAAAAAAACACACACATTAAATGCGAATAGCACACTAGCATAAAACTTTACTGTATCAAGAGCATAGACTGTATAAAAACAGATCTAGAGCAGAATTCAATCACTTTTTGTGGATTGATCCGCTAGGTGGCAGTAAGCACGTCTTTGAAGGACGAAATAAAAAACGAACCACAGAAAGACGGAAGCGAGCGTCGTATTATCGCTTGTATTTATGAGTAAATAATACGCGTTTAATTCGATCAACCATGAATCAGGAGCAGTATCCGCGATCATCCATTGAGGATGATTTTAATTATGGCACGAACGTCGCGACGGCGAGCGTCCACATCCGGATGGGTAAGTAGCGATTTACATGTATTTAAAAGGCTTTGGTGTCTACGTAATCGGTAATACAGTCCATACAATAGCATTGCCTGGAAATCAATAACATGTAAAACAGCTGGAGTGGGATCCTTATTTCATTTCAGTTATTTATTTCACCTTGTTTCATCATGAGGTCCAGTTAAAAAGGAGACATATGGCGCAAATGTTAAATCAGCTGTCGTGACAGGCTACTTATAGATTTTTTTCCCTCAAATGTGATTATTAGTTTTCTTAGAAATGCTGCATGTTTCTTATGTAGTTGTCAAACCTGCTTGTCGACGTTTAGTGTGAATGGTAGACATCCTGTTTGTGAATGTAAATAAACCCTGTGAAGAGAGACAAGTCATGAAATATATTTAAATAAATGTGTGGTTGAAGTGTTGACGCTCAAGTCTTATTTCTCTCTAGATTTCCTCCGCAAGGTCTACACCATCCTGTCATTGCAAATTATCATCACCACTGCTGTATCTGCCCTTTTCATGCTCTGTAACCCCATTAAAAACTTTGTGCACGAAAGGTAAGAGCACATCCTCCCCTGTAGGTTCACCACATCATTGTGGCTGTTCTATGGTACGAACTGCCCTTTAATCTATGTCAATATATTAATGTGATGCACTGCATTAATTTTTCAGTCCCTCTCTGGTGTTGATATCTGCTATCGGTTCCCTTATCCTGCTCCTTGCCTTGGCTGTGTACCGTCACCAGCACCCCATTAATCTTTATTTGCTGTTTGGGTTTGTGAGTATACCACTTTTTTTTTTTTTAAATAGACTATTAAATAATATTATGAACTACTGTAATATAATGACTGTAAATGTTTATGCAGACTTTGCTGGAGTCTCTGTCTGTAGCCACTGCGGGTAAGTTTATTCATTTTCTTAATTTATAGAAGTCCAGTCCCATAATATTAATGGATACATCCTTGATGGCTCATCTGATACCATATTTTTCTGCTTTCAGTGACATTTTATGAGTACACCATAGTGCTCCAGGCCTTTGTGCTCACGTCTGCTGTGTTCCTGGGTCTCACTGCCTACACTTTCCAGTCTAAAAGAGACTTCAGCAAGCTCGGAGCCAGGTAATTCTTTCTCATCCGCTTAAGGCCCAGATCTGTCACATTCATCATAGTAACTGAGTGCAAGAATTATTGTTTTAATCCATTTACTCCTGAATCCGTGCGGAATGATGTTCTTGTGTTGTGGCAGAAATAGTCTCTGGAGAAACATTCTTCTTTCCAGTCATTAAAATGAAATGTAACAAAAAATAATGGGGTTCCGTGAGTCATAACTCTATTATATGATGTGATGCATGGTCCACTCCTCAGCATGGGAAGTCGCTGGGAGGAAAAATGCACGTCTTTGTGAGAATTTCTTTATTCATATTATTGGTCTGTTTAATAGACAACCTGCTGCAACAGTTCTTGCTCTGTCGTTTATATGTATGTATGTATTTTTTTTTTTTTTAAATGCACATGTAGAAAAATCCCAATTGGTCATCTTTGTCTTTAGTCTGTTTGCTGGCCTGTGGATCTTGATCATTGCAAGCTTTATGAGGGTGAGTCTAAGGCTAAATTAATCAGAATGCTCTGGTTTCAATACAAGTTAAAATATTATATTGGTTTAAGTAATGGTTCCAATGTAAGTAAAAAATTATAAAATAGTATTATATATATCCACATTTCATCAACTGCGCAATTCTGTGTCCTTCAGCTTTTCTTCTACAATGACACAATGGAGTTGGTCTTCGCTGGGGCTGGAGCTCTGCTGTTCTGCGGGTTCATTATTTTCGATACCCACCTGCTGATGCATAAGCTGTCACCGGAGGAGCATGTCCTGGCATCCATCAACCTGTACCTGGACATAGTCAACCTGTTCATCTATATCCTGCGCATCCTCGACTCCATGAAGAAACACTGAATGTTGTGATGCTCTTCTTCACTTTCAGAGGTGAATTTTGGGTGCAGTGGTGCAAAAATAATATTATTTAATTTAATAGACTCCATGTATAATAATCAAATAAAAATGTGTTAACTAATATCCAAATTAAGTATTGCAGATCTCTGCAAAAACTTTGTGGACCACATAATATGAAATATTTATTTGAATAAAAGCCTTCAAAATGCACTGAATATAAGACATTAATTTCTTTGCATTGCAGTTCTTTGCAGTGTTCAGAATTAATGGAGTATGTGTGCTATTCTTCTAATTGGGTGGGCATTAACCGCAAACTCCTTGGATTTTGTTTAATTTCTGCCATTAGTTGAGATGAAGCTCCCCAAGACACTCCTATTGTATTGTAGTTTCCCCTTGTTTCCAAACCAGCTGCATAATTTCAACTTGCAAAGCGGTATTTGTAATTTAATGGCCAAATGTGAATGTTACAAACATGATTGTACAACTTAACTTGATCTGCTAACTGTGTTGCTGATTAGATTCCTGTCTTTAGTTGACTGTAGTGTGACCTGTAATCCATGGTGATTTTTCATATTTATTTAGGTGTTGTAGTGAATCAGTGTTTGTGGTTTGAGAACAAACTGTACATGAAGCCCGAGACATTTTGTTTAATTTGGGTTTGTATATGGGATGTTAATGATTAACTTAAAATAACTTATAACAAGACAGTCTTACTAAAAGGCCTGAATTACATGAAAACCATAATGCAAACATTTTAAAATGTAGTTAAACGCAGTTTTTGGTGTCACAATATAACATTCACTAAATAAACATAATTTTAAAGTATGCAGCATTCAGTCAGTTTCAAATGCATTAAAAATATTTTCCAATAGGTCAGTCTGCTCATTTTAATAAACTAAAAAAAATTACAAAATAATTGTTTACATAATATTCAGGGACCTCTATATGCCTGTGTCCAAAGTGCAATATTCATAAAAATAAAAAAAAGTACTTATCATAAAATATATTTCTCTCATTGATTTTTAAGGGCAAAATGTTCACATATAAAAACTGAGATGTCAATTTAATGTTCTTTGGTGTAAAAAAAATTTAAATAAATTTATTTTAACCCATATTTGTTGCTTTCATGTACAACAGTTAGTTGCTATCCTCGAATCTGATTGGTCGAGGAAATATAACAAAGTGCTGATGCCCTGTCATTGCATAAAAGAACACAGAAATATATATATTTTTAAAAAGGGTTACTTTTTTCACACGTTCAAAGTGAAAGCTTCTGCATACTTTGAACATTATATCATAAATGAGTGAAAATGGTCAGTTTGAACCATTTATTGATCTCTTGGCAGATAAAATCTGAATGTCTCTCAGTAGATCAGGTTCAAGGTTGAGGTCCTTTCTCAAACCCTCGGGGATTTCCAGCTTGCAGATGTCTTCTTTTCTCACCATACTCCTGATCAAACGTGTGCAGTATTCTTGTAATGAGTACACTGACAAAAACAAAGCATAAATATCCATTTAAAATGAAACTTTTGTGTATATCAAATGCATATGGAGCATCTTAGGATGAAGAATGGGCTCGCACCTGGTGCAGTCACATACACAGGCTGGTACCGCGGGTACCCGTACTCCTCATACTGCGCAGGAGTGGGAAAGTAAACTTCATTGAGGTTAGCCAGCAGTTTAGCTCCGTCAGATGCTCTGAAGATCCACGGATGAGCTGGAAAAAACCTGCTTTAGTACAAACCGGCAAGGGAAACTGGCTAAGTTTGCTAGCTCTGCGGTACTTACTCAGAAAAGTGTCCATCTTAAGCGATTTCCTCGGTTGTATGTCGCCGTAAGACACCGGCTTCCCCGCGAAGTCTAGCCACCATGCTTCGGCATTCCGGCTGGATTTATTAATAAAAGAGATATATGTTGGACCATACGAGTTGAGAGATTTCAAAGGTGCAGGCGCTTCCTGTTCAGCCATAGCGCTGGAGTGACAGAACACATATGCAGTGTCGCTGCATCACTGATAGGTGGCAGTATTACACTCTAAACCGCGATACACTGACTGACTGGAAGTGATGTTTAACCAGGACAAACCCAAGACCCCCAGTTTAAAAGTTGAATGAATTTAATAGCTAAGAACATTAACAACATTGTGTAACTCTTAACAGTTCATTAGTTAAAAGTTAGAAATTAGTTAACGGATGTAACCCAAATGTAGGTTTTATATTTAGGTTTTATATTTTTTCTTTAATAAAATGTTGATAAAAGCAATATTAGTTACAAGAAGATTTAATTTATTATTATTATTATTCACCATAGTTTGTTGACGCATATAGGCTATATATTGATTTGTTGTAACAAAACCAATCCTGGATTGGCAATCCAATTAGTGTATATACAGTAGTCAACATTTGAAGTGGATCATAAAAGTTCATCAAAGTTGTCTTAAGACAAGAATGGGTATTGTTTTGGTTTTAGCACAACTTTGATGAAAGGTTTTGATCCACTTCAAATGTTGACTACTGTCTGTGTGTGTGTGTGTGTAATATATATATATATATATATATATATATATATATATTAT
>NW_015643253.1:1179240-1180413 GCF_001515625.1 Sinocyclocheilus rhinocerous | reverse complement strand
ATTATTTATTTATTTATTTGTGCGTGTGATGTTGAAAATTAACATTTTGAGTGGTTCAGTGATTTTGGAGATGTTAAAGCAGTGCTCATTTTCGCTTCTTCCCCTCCAATTAAACATGCTAATCTCCTCTGTTGCAGACCGGATAAGTGGATTTAATTTCTGTATCATATATATGTCTACATAAGAGACTGGTTACTGAAATCCATGAGAGGAGTTCCTTTTTGTCTCAGTTTTAGAAGACACATGATGTGCCATCCACACTACTGGATCCCCAACACCCGTTCTGTTCCAAAAGACCCAGGGAGAGATGGGATGGAGAAATCCACTTAAAATTCCAGGGTGGCTGGTTCTTGAAGGATGGGGGCTCTCAGAAATTCTTGCGTGATGACAGCGAGGCTTTGATGTCAGTGTTTTTGTCTCTGGAGAAGCAGGGCAGGGCTGTCTTGAGACAAGAGGGAAAGATCCTATTCTCTAGAGACACTGATTCACTTTACAGCTCAGACTATACACACAATCATATAGGCTGGGAGTTTTAAAGCACACCATCCGTGTAAATTTGATCGCTTTTCAAAGTCTTGGTGAAGTGATTTATTTAGTTAAGAGTCTCCTTATGGCACACGTCTAGAAGATGCTTGTTAATGCATTTTCCTACCTCTTTTTTTTTTTGTAATTCCTGTATAATTTTCATAGCTTTTATTTATAGCATTTCACCATATTATAAGAAGGTGGCACAGCAGGTTTCTGTCTGATGTTTCTTGGCAGGTTTAGTTTGATGGAGTGGGTGGTTTGGCATTCTCTCTAAAGGATTCAGAGGTGTTTTCATTTAGCGTTTTTCGCCTATTTGCGCTGTTTGCTGTTTTATTGTTAACAATATAAGTTCTGCCACACACATTTATAGAGAACCCCATTTATACAATATTAAACAACAGATTCATCAATGTTTAAAAAATGAAAGTATTTGGGCATGAAATTGA
The DNA here is from genome assembly GCF_001515625.1 of Sinocyclocheilus rhinocerous. Lineage (NCBI taxonomy): Eukaryota > Metazoa > Chordata > Actinopteri > Cypriniformes > Cyprinidae > Sinocyclocheilus > Sinocyclocheilus rhinocerous. The sequence continues at coordinate 1,179,439 of NW_015643253.1, read as the reverse complement.
AAAGAAACAAAGGGTCTGTCTCAGAATTAACGGTTTCAGGGTTTCCAATGAATATCTGGATGTATCAGGGAAAATACTGAATTCCAGACCTGGAAAGTCATGCAAAGTCTTAAAAGGTAACGGAAAAATTATAGAAATGTTTTTAGCAAAATCAAATTTGAATACAAAAATCTTATTGTACACTGTTTATACACACACG
>NW_015643253.1:1177759-1179118 GCF_001515625.1 Sinocyclocheilus rhinocerous | reverse complement strand
ACAGATTTTCAATGGGGTTTAAGTCTGGGCTCTGACTAGGCCATGCAAGGACATTCACCTTTTTCTCCTTTAACCACTGTGTGCTCAGTTTTGCTCTGTGCTTTGGCTCATTGTCATGTTGGAAGGAAAACCTTCTTCCCATTGACAACTTTCTGGCAGAGGGCAGCAGATTTTCCTCAAGAATTTGACGGTATTTTGCCCCATCCACTCTTTGTCATAAATTCCTGTAACTGCTTTAGAGTTACTGTAGGCCCCTTGGTCACCTCTCTGACCAGCTTCCTCCTGGCTCTTTCATCCAGTTTGGAGCAACGTCCTGATCCAGTGAGGGTCTGTGTTGTACCAAATACCTTCTTAATAATAGACTTCACTGTGCTTCTAGGCATTGATAAAGCCTTTGAAATTTTTTTGTATACATCTCCTGACTTGTGTGTCCACAACTTTATCCCGGAGATCTTCTGACAGTGCCTTGCACTCAAAGTTGATTGTTTGCTTCAGTTGCTCTATCAAGGACTGAAATGCTCCAGGAAAGCTCTTTTCATGCTGAGCCAATCAAAATGACCACAGCAGATCACAGTTGCATTAAGAGTCATTGCCCATCCCCAGTAACCACACTACAGTGTTCTCGACCTCTACCTGTAAGCCTGCTGTATTTTCCGGCGGAGTGATTATGTATGAGGTGCAGAGCAGATCTAAAGCTCTTGGCTCATACAGCCCATTCTCCCGCTCACCCTTTGATGTCCTGCTTTCATTGCTTCTCTTTTGCCGGGGACAATGACAAGAACCTTTCGCCACAGTGGGCATAATGCACTTGTTGCTTTTGTTGGTTCTGTCTTTCTCCTCCACACCACAGGGGAATTTTCCTGACTGGCATAAACAGACTCATACTACCATACTGATGACTTCTGCTTCTCCTTGCAGGGCTTTACAACATCTTCACATCCTTCTTACGTTGATAACATAAACAGAAGATGTGCTGTCATTTGGCGGGGTCAAATTTCCTCCTGTGAAGCTCTGTGGTGTAAATTCCAGGCACTTGTTTCAGGTTTGTTCAAATTCCTTTAATTATGGTTTTGCATAGATACATGGGCCGCTATATGTAAGCCGTCTCGCCGAATCTATTACTTTCTTACTTTTACTCAAGTAAAAGTAATTCGAAGATTTACTTGAGTACAAGAAAGTACTACATTTTTAATGTTCTTAAATATTAAAGGTAAAACAAACAACAACTTTTATTTATGAAATGAAGTGCAGTAAAAAGTATGACATTATGCTTTGGAATGTAGTGAAGTAAAGTTTTCCAAAGAAAAACACTCTGATAAACTACAGATACTTTTTAAATTTACTTGAGTAAAGTAAAAA
>NW_015643253.1:1133471-1177322 GCF_001515625.1 Sinocyclocheilus rhinocerous | reverse complement strand
ATATTGTACTTTTTACTGCACTACGTTTCATATTAAATATCATTTAATACTTAATTACATTAGAAATCTATTACTTTCTTACTTTTACTCAAGTAAAAGTAATTCGAATATTTACTTGAGTACAAGAAAGTACTACATTTTTAATGTTCTTAAATATTAAAGGTAAAACAAACAACAACTTTTATTTATGAAATGAAGTGCAGTAAAAAGTATGACATTATGCTTTGGAATGTAGTGAAGTAAAGTTTTCCAAAGAAAAACACTCTGACAAATTATAGATACTTTTAAAATTTACTTGAGTAAAGTAAAAATACTTCACTACTGTCCGCCTCTGGACGTCTGCCATATAAAAACGGCCTGTGAACACTTGAGGGCATGTTGACTGTGCTTCTGCAACCATAGTTATACACATGCATGTATGAATATCTCTATCTGCAATAGATTTCAGCAGATGATTTTGCTAGATTAACACATTACAACAAGACAAAGGCATTAGCGTATACAATATTAAAAAGTTACCATAGTTTAAAAACTTGTAACATTGAGTTAATACATATAAAAACACATTCTCACCTGTAAAAGGTTATCCCATTTCTTCAGGTTTGTAAATCTCAGCAGTTTTTACAACCAGAGGCTGTGCAGTGTCGTGGCATCTTGGAAAACTCATTGATTTTTACTGAGTGACCATAGATATATACACATAGATCCTTATTAGCGGCTGTTTCTATGGGCCGCTGTATGTTACCCATCCACCATATTGGAACTATTAAAGCTGGTCCGTGAATACTTGAGAGCAAATTGACTGTGTATCTGCAACCATCTTAAAAACCTGTAATATTGAGTTTTATGATTTTACTGTGATTTTTGCTGTTATTTTTACTGTGAGTGACAACACGTTGACGCACTGACGTGTCTGGAGAGGTCGAATGTCGATCTACGTATATATGTATCTATGGTGATATGGCCTTCCGTATTCTCATAGAATTAGAATTCATTATTAGTTTATACTATATATAGTTAAGGCCCGTTCACACCAAGAACGATCACTTTTTCAGCGCCCGCAACAATGGATGATACCTTTCTTTTTATTATAAGGACATGCTGCTTTTGATGTCATTTGCCCTAAATGCTTGTGCTCTTTAAAGGGGTCATCGGGTGCTACATGCACTTTTACAAGTAGTTTGAACTGAAATGTGTGTTGGCAGTGTGTGTACACAACCACCCTATAATGATAAAAATCCACCCAGTGTTTTTTTTTAATCTACTAAAATCTTTCCCCCTTTCTCAATTCGAGCCGATCTCAGATGCCTGTCTGTGTGACGTCACAAAACAGGCCCCTCCCACGATAGTTTGATTGACAGTAGCGTTTCAGCACAGACTGAGACTGAGTGAGCTGTCATCAGTCCGCCATTGTTTCACCGCCGGAGAAGATGTAGACAAGAATGACTCCTAAGCAATTGAGGTGTTCTGTTGTTGGATGTAATAATGAACATAGCAGTCGTCATTTACTCCCGATATCTGAGCCGCTGAACTTGCAGTGGATTACGTTTATTTTTGAAGGGAATGCACCCCCGATCTACCTAAATGCATCTATGTTCACGCGAATCATTTGTGATCCAGCTTCACCTACAGAAGAAGTGAGTATAAGGTTTTTTTTAATGAATCTTTGCAAATTGCCTTTCCTAATAATGTGCTAATTAGCAAGTTTCACGATGAATGCGGCTAAAGTAAACTTGGAAGAGAGGGGCGGGGTCAGCAGAGTTCTTTAACATTTAAAGGAAAATGCTACAAAACGGCTTTCTCTGAAAAGAGCTGTTTTTAACCGTGTAAAAAAGGTGTTTTTTTACACTACCATTGAGAAATTTTAACCAAACTATGTTACAGACTTTTCATTAAGACCCTAAAGAATCATATCAACTTGTGGAAAAGGGCATCCGATGACCCCTTTAAAGTCTCTGGTTGATTCTGATTGGCTGACAGTGTTTTTATAGTTCATAAGCTTTTTTTACAGAAGAGGAGAGAAGTCAATATTATTTTTTTGTGGCAACCAACATAATGCCTGTCAGTTGAGCTTAAATGTTGATTTTGGATTATTCTTATAAGTATGTCTAACATATTTCTGGCTCATATACTGTATATATATATATATTGCCCTTCGTTCCTTCCTACGTGATCAGAAGGTGTATCTTCCAATGTTATGATTCTCAGAAGAGCCATTATATGAGCTGTAATGGAGAGAACATTTCAATTGTTTCTCAACAGACCAAATCTTTCTGATGTACCCACTCCATCGCCCAAAGGCAGATATAAATGGAACATACCTGTTCGTACCCAGACTGCACCTGCTTAACGCAAGTTACCAGATGTCTGGAAAATTCACTGGCACAAAATGACTCCGTTTCCATGGTTACCGCCATTTAATTTGCCTGCTACATTTTTGGCATTCCACATTGTTATTGTTGTATTTCCTCCATGAAAGGTGACCTGACAGGGCAAATTCGTGTGGCTCCCATGGGCACCGGAGGGCAATCATGGTGGGCCAAGCTGCTATGTGATGTGGAACAGTGCAAATAATTACCCAACCAGCTGTTTATTTTCACCTGTCCTCTCTGGCCACCATACCAGCTTCCTCTGGACCGCGGCGGGAAGCACGGCTGATCGATCGGCGCCCCCTGTAGAGGTTAATTGGCATAAAGTGTAAATGATCCTCCTAGCCTGCATATGTGTGTATGATTGCATACACATTGCCATCATTCTTCTTTACCAAGACAGAATTTATAGACAAGCCTCAGAATCCTCCAATTCTCCAAACCTTTTCAACCTTGAAAACCAAAGATTGCTTTTTGAGAGAATAAAGCTCAAAGGATGAGTGCTCTTCCAGGTGGCTGTTGCACAAGGCTTTATGTATTTGGTAAGTAAACAGCAACATTCCAGTTGCATGACGTGACTTTTGCCAAACCAACATCTGACAATTCGTCTCATTATGGTGGAGATGGTAAACATCTGCACTCATTCTATCAACTCAAATATGTGAATGCTTGGAATTTTTTCAGAAAGCATCACTCATTTTGCTCAGGACAGCAACAAGCAACTTTGCCTGCCAGCGCACACGGAGTGAGACCCACCACAGTGTAGTCGCCCCGCAATTGTACAGAAGCCGCAAGACCGGCCCGTAAAACTTGGCCCACTTTATTTTTACAATCCTCCCTTATAGGCTTAGAAAACCTGTGGAACAAATGATGCAATAACTTTTAACTAATTTAAAAGAAAGTGAATATATATGTATATATGCACTACTGTTCAAAAACTGTGAGGTCAGTAAGATTTAAAAAAAAAGAAATTAACACTTTTAATCAGCAAGGATGCATTAAATTGATTAAAAGTACAGTAAAGACATTTGTAATATTACAAAGATTTCTATTTCAAATAAATGCTGTTTTTTTTAACCATTTATTCATCACAAATATAAAAATATTAAGCAGCACAACTGTTTTCAACATTGATAACAATATGAAATGTATCTTGAGCACCAAATCAACATTAGAATGATTTCTGAAAGATCATGTGACAGTGATGACTGGAGTAATGGCTACTGAAAATTCAGCTTTGCATCACAGGAATAAATGTCATATTAAAATACGAAACAGTATTTTAAACTATAATAATATGTCTCAATATTCCTGATTTTATTGTATTTTTGATCAAATAAATGCAGCATTGAACATAAGAGAATTATTATTTTTTTAAATCTTACCATCCTCAAACTTTTGAACAGTAGTATTTACTCTCTGAGCTTTAGCTCTTTCCAATTAAAGGTGCACTAAGCGATTTTTGCCAAACGATGATGATATTTGAAAGCACCAAAACAAACACGCCCATACCCCAACAGCACGTGTTGCCAAGTCCGCCGTTTTCAGGCTGAGTTTTACTCACCCTCAAAGCATCCTAGGTGTATGTGACTTTCTTCTTTTAAATGAATCCAATTGGAGTTATATTAAATATTGTCCTGGCGCCTCCAAGCCTTTCAATGGGGGTAAGCGGGTGTTGGTTGTAAACAGTTCAGAAGACGTGAAATAAAGTGCGTGCATCCGTAATAAAACGTCCCTCACACGGCTCCGGGGGGTGAATAAAGGCCTCCTGTATCGAATCCATGCATTTTTGTAAGATAAATATCCATATGTCAAACGTAATAAACACTTTTTTCTCATTAGCGATTGGGCGGGTTTTCTTGTGAAAACCTGGCAACCCTGCCCAACAGTACCTCACCCCTATTTTGATAACTCCGCCCCACACGTACGTACGTACACAACCCTGGCAGCTAAGATGGCGGAATCTGCTATGCCTGCCGGCCGCAACATATTCACGCAAGTGCCAACACCGAAAAGTTGTGTGAAAAAGCAAAATCAACGTAACTCACCTATCAAGGAGAAACAAAGCAATCTCTGCGTCCGATTCCCTTCCGCTCCTTGAGTTTCTCCACCGCTGGAAAGCTGCTCCGATCATTACGTGGGTCCTAACTCTTGCCTGATCATAACCCTTCTTTTTAATGTTTTGTTCCTCCAAACCCCCCCCCCTCCCCTCCTTTTTTTTCATCTCTCATGTCTGAAAGATTTTTCATCTCTCATCTTCGATCTGCTAATATCCGTCCTGTGCGTGTGCACTCACTGGGCGCTCTCTTCTCCCTATCATTACTAGACACGCCCGATTGGCAGCGAGTGTGTTTTGGGACTCGGTCCAACACAGTGGTCAACGTTTTTCAAAAATCGCTTAGTGCACCTTTAATAGTGACTTTGTCTGGAGTTTGCTTTCATATTTTGAAGACTTTAAGGAAAAAAGTAAAACTTATTATTTACCTCATGCCATTCTGCTTTCAAGCTTCAAAAACAACTCAAAAGCACCATTAAGTTATCATAATAGTACTCCATGTGACGTCTGTGCAATATTTCAACCCTACTATAGCTATTAGATGGTTTTGGGTGAGGAAAAGGCCCAAATCTAAGATGTTACGCACTGATAACCACCTTCAGTAAAATGTTAACTCGACAGTGAGTTCAACAGAAGAACCAAATCCATCCAGTTTGCGAACGTCTCCGTTTTTAACAACTGGATTATCCAACAAAAAGAACCAATTCAAATGAATGAATTTGTTCTTATGAACACATCAAGGAGAGCTAGGACAGAGTCATATGGACCATTTTTACGCTTTTATGGTCCTTTTGTGTCTTTTTTGGAGCTTGACAGACTTAGTCCGAGTTCATTTGTGTCCAACAGAAGAAAGTTAGTCAAAAAGATTTGGAACAACATGAGAATGAGTTAATAAAGACAGAACTGACCCTTCACAGTTAAAATATGAACACTTCATATTCACAGGCTCCATGAAAACACATTTTATTTCTGTAATGAAGTCACATGAAAAATTAAGACATTTTTGGCTTTGTTTATGACATCACAAGCAGCTTATGTGCATTGTTATACATACCTATGAAAACTTTAAGCATAAACTTAAAGACTGTCTACCCATATCTAAATATATATCTATAGATTTCAATTTTACATTGCATAAACAGGATACATATTACTTATACAAGTACTTGCCGGATAAGCTACTACATAAGTGAGAAGAATGTTAGTGACAATAATGACGACAATATGTTTACTAAATCAGACGAACCACGAGCACAAGCCAAACACAGCAATTACCATCCTAAGAAAAGCCGGATCCGCACCCGGAAGTTCTCGGATTGTAACGTACACTTCTCCCATTGATTCAGCACCACTTCTGAAGCTAAACCGCACAAACATCACAAGCATGTGACTCACTCCCGTCTCGGTTGACGCAGGACAGATGAAGGGTGACTGTGGAAGATATATCAAAGGCGCTAGTGTGGTAAAATAAGACACTGTGACTGTACTACAAAAACAAGGCTCGCTCTGAAAAAGCAGCAGTCCAGCTTGGGAGTGTCCCGATGAGGATCGGAAGAGGAGGATAAAAGCTTTGTTCCGGAGAAGGCGATGTTGAAATGGAGGGGCCATTGGCTCAAAATTTGGAGGCTTAAACCACATAGTTGGTTTCAGAGCGCTGACTGGATTCAGGCACTTCCTTTGTGTCCTTCGCTGCCACAGGCTGTGACTTGTGCTTGGAACCAGAGACCTGCTGGCTGTTGGAGACTACTCCACGAAATCCTGGAGGAAGAGAGCAGTCAGACATGTGCAGCAGCATTTATGATTGAGAACCAAGCCATTTTTGCAAGGGTTAGTTTAAATTAGTTCTATGGTATATTTGGTATAAAACAGTTCAATACTACTAAACTGACCCTTGTCTAGGGAAAGTATGGAGAAATAGTTAGTTAAAAATTGTTTATTTTGCTCAACCATTAGGGTAAGATAGGTAACTGGCCTTACGATAACAGTGTGGCAATGCCATGATCCATATTAAGAAATAACACATAAAAATAATGATTAAAAACACAAATAAGACACTTGACTGTACTACAAAACAGGTATTTTTTTGACAGGGTTTTAGTTCAAATGGTGCAAATTGTGGTAAATTTGATATAAAACTGTTTAATAAGACTTATTTTGCTTAACCAGTGCTTGAATGTTACTATAAATTAAATGCATGGTGTGAGATAACTGGCCTTACAAAAACATACTGTGGCGGTATATAAAAAAATCAAATATTAAAATAATTAATAAAAAATTACATATTTAATTGAGACAATGACTTATGCATGGCACCAAGGTTCTTATTTTTAATTTTAAATATTTAAAAAAAAAAAATTTTTTTTTTTTTTCAATTAAATTTAGTTTTTGTTTACACAAAGTTATTCTACATCTTGTAGTTTCAGCCTATTTAATTTTTGTTTTAGTATTTTTAGGGCTACAAAAGTAAATGAATTCACTGGTATAATTTAAAAAGTTTACATTTCTCAGCACCGACTAGTGTTATTGCTATCTAGTGGCATTTTCAGCAGGTGAGTTGTACAGGTTTCAGGTTTTATAAAGTACCATTAATTTAAAAATATTTGATCTATTTATATACATTTTATTGTTTATATTAGTTAGTTCTGGGGTCATGAAAATGTGTTTTAGTTTAGTTTTTCCCAGAAATCATTCTAATATTTTCCCAGTGTTTCCCAATAATCTTTAGTTTTTACTTTATTTATTTATTTTGTTAACAAAGCTGTTTTCATTTAATTTGTTTTCAATTGCAAGCACTCCAAGGTACTACCATGAATATCATCTGTGCAAAAAAAATATGGTATTATTATGGTAACATGTCTAAATATCCATGGTAATACCCTGGCATTACAGCAGATTTCTTGCTCTAATCCATTTCCAGGTGGCAATTAGTATATTGGCCTTGGGAAAAAGGATGTTGTCTTACTCTTATTGCAGTGACGCCCATGCCAGCCGTCCCTGCACTGGCACCTGTTGGGCTCCACACAGGTCCCGTGTGCTCCACAGCTGGGCTCGCAGACAGCTGCACACACGTATACACATACACATTCAGCCATACACAGAGACGCAGTGTTTAGTCTTAGAAACGTATCCTGTGCTGTTCAGCAAGCCTGCAGCCCGAGTGGAAATTTTAAGGTGCAATCAAGCACCGCCGGTTCATTTTCCAGTGTGTTTATTGTGCGCAAGCAAAATGCATAGAGCGATGCTGGGGTGAACATGTGTTTTTGATCAAACACGTCCACAGTTCTTCTGCCAAGTCGAGATAATCTCACCTTTGGAGCACAGATCGCCATGGTAGCCTTTGCTGCACTTGCATTTGTTACTCCCCGTGCATTTGCCTCCATTTCTGCACGGCTGTCGACATTTACCTGCAGACAACAATCGCAAAATGCATTAGTCGCAATCCCAAAATGCACAAAACAACATAACCGACTGCAAAAGAGAATGTTTTTTCTTCGCTAACTGCCATTTCAAAATTATTATCTGAACTTACACATGTTCTATTAGTAACTTATATTGTTATGACAAGATCATCTTGTCAAAGAACTATAGCTCTTGTTTATAATTAATTTCTCCATTCAGGTTCCATACATACATGTTATATATTTAACACACACAAACACGTATATATTTATTTAACACACACAAACACGTATATATTTATTTATTTACCCCACTGGAGTTTTATGCAGTATCACCTTTATTTTGTTTCATTATTTTTTAAAATCTAATAAAATAATATTTTAATATTATTTTTAGTATAAAATATAAAATTTGAATAATTTTTTTTTAAGCACACAGTTATTGTTTTATTTATAAATAAATTATTACAATTATTGTTTTATTTATAAATAAATTACTTATTTATTTATTGGGGATTTCAGTATCAAGCTTTTTAATATTTTATTTTATTTTATTTGCAATTTCGCTTGTCAAGCTACAGTAACCGATCTTGCTTTAGGGATGTTCAGATATTTTTTACTGAATATAAGATAAAAATATTATGAACGTCATTCTGAACAGAAATCGAATATATATTTTTTTATTTAAACATTATATATTAATATTACATTGCATGTTATATTTATAGAAAATATACAATGTAAATTTTTCAGTGTACACAGAAGTTAGACATTTATTGAATGTATTTATTTGCCATTGGGGTTTTATGCAGCATCAAGCTTATTTTATTATTTTTGCCTTTGGGGCTTTTAAGCAATTTTTCTTGTCAAACTACAGTAATTGATCTGGCTTTAAGGATGTTTAGATATTTTTACTGAAAATGAGACAAAATGATGATGTTCAGAAAAGCATAGTAAACTAAATGAGACATAAAAAAGGAAATTCAATGCTTTTGAAAAACAAAAGCAGGGTCACACAGGCGGACAGACCCTTCCCAAACACTCTCGGATCCTCTTACACCTGCATATTTGATCAAGACCAACTGAATTTCAGCGGCTTCTTTGTTCCTTGACAAATCAGCGAAATCCATACCCATGAAACCAGACAAAGAGGGGGACGTCTTTGCATAACATGACCTTAACGGGACTCCGGGCGTTCATGTCATAGGCCGTTTTGACAGAGAACACGATACTGCAGTGGATCAGTCGGCAACAACTGGCTTAATGCTATTAAAATGTTACAGAGATGTTCCTTCAATATTTTCTCTTCCCTCCCTTTTCAGACCAAACGCCTCTGAATACTGCAATACTTCCTGCCTTTGAACAGGAAAGGATGAAATTCAGGGTCAAAGAGGAGTTGTTTAAACATCAACGACATACACTACAGACCTCTGAAGCAAAGGAAGTATGTATATATAATTATTACCAAAGCAAACCTCAGCGAGCAAGTCCTAAGTGGCATTTATCTCAATACTTGCGTTTAATTTAAAAAAAAAAAAAGGAAGAAAAAGCTTTCTGTGAATGGCCAGAGATAAAATGCCACACTGTTTGAGTGCATGTGAGCTCATGAGGTTGTTATTAGTGATTAGGGTGACAACACAACTGCATTACATCCTGTGTTTGCCCATGTAGGTGCCGGCCCATTAAACACTAATGTGAGAACACACTTCACTTAAGAAGTTTACTTGGAGAACTGCTCTGAGGGCAATTTGTGGAAGTGAGCCTATTACAATCTAAGAACAACAACACGGCTTTCCCTTTGAAAGATGATGATAATAATGTAACAGCCAGTTAATACTCTAGGTTAGAAGTTAATAGAGCTATTTAGTTAGTAGTCCTAAAAAGTTGGCATTTTTGAGTCATAGGTTCAGGAATTTCTAATAGGTTTTTTTTTTTTTTTGAATGTTAGTTTTTGAGTTATGAGCAAAATCAAATCTGTTGTTTTCAATTTTAATATTTAATTTACTCCTATGCTGCAAAGCTGAATTTTCAGTATCATTACTCTAGTCTTCAGTGTCACATGATCCTTCAGAAATCATTCTAATGCGCTGATTTGGTGCTCAAAAATGCATTTCTTATTATCTTCAATGTTAAAAACAGTTGTGCTGCTTAATATCTTTTGTGGAAACAGTAATGCATGTTTTTCAGGATTCTTTGACAAATAGGAAGTTGAAAAGAACAGCATTTATTTGAAATGAAAATTATTTTTATATATTATAATTGCCTTTACTGTCAGTTTTGATCAATTTAATGCATTCTTGCTCAATAAAACCATTTTATTAATAAATAAATAAATAGTACTGACCCCAAACTTTTGAATGCTACTTCTGAACATTACTACACAAAGACTATCGGTAGTTTAGTAGTTGCAGTTCTTATTTAACAACTTTTTCCCCCTAAACCCCCATTTTAATTGTTTTCCTTGCAAACTGGCTTGATTTTGTTTAGATCACTGTTAATTTGTTCTGTTATTGTGGTCTGACTGTAGTTTGTTCCTTTCACAGTGATGATGAAGGTACATGTAGCTGAACTCACTGAGCTCACAGCGGCTCCCTTCAAAGCCGACGGCACAGATGCATTTGCCAGGATGAAAACACGTCCCTCCATTCAAACAGGTAGTGCTGCAGTTAGCTGTTAATGTAGAAAACCAACGCAAAGTCAATGAACACGTCACAAACTACAAAGAGAAATGACGCACAAACAATTTGTGCTTTTATTTATATATGTAACGGTTTTGTATAGATCACGTTTCATGGTTGTGACCTTTTTGGTCTAAATCATTTAGGAACAGCTGTAAAAAAAAAAAAAAAATGTAGAGACTATGATCAGAATTTCCAGGCTACTTTCTGTCTTGGTTTTGGTTAATTAGTCATGTTAAGCCATTTATTAATATGTAAGCTCTCATGTGTATTTTTGTGTATTATATGTATTCTTTTATAGCATGTTTAGGTCAAGTTCAAGTTTCCTGTCCTGTTGGTATTGATTTATGGTTTAATGAATGGTGGCACAATATAGCACAATAACTGCATGTTTGATACGACGTAACAGGTAGGAAACTAACCTCTCTCACAGCTGGGTCCAAAGTAGCCCGGAGGACATATACACACACCTGGGCTCATACACAGGCCACCGTTCACACATCTTGGGGAACAGAGGGCTGAAAAAAATGTTAGTTTAAGTATTATATCTAATACACCAGAATATATACTTTACTTATAGCAGCTCATCCCACATGATTCAAATTGTCTTAATGCAAAATAAAAATACATTTTTCCAGGGTCAAACTCACAATAAGGTAAATATATTCTAGTTAAGTGTTAATTTTAAGTTAAAACTACACATATTAAACTTCCCACAGCTATTGTTGTTGAAGAATGGAAGGATAGTTTAGGCCGCAGGTTTTCTTGATATGCGAAGCACAAATCTTTGTGGTTTTGGCAGCGTCGCAGGCAAAAACAAATCTGCCAAAAGCTGTGTTGGATGAAAGGTGTTTTGTGGAAGCGGTTTAGGTACAAACACAGCTACAATGAGGATATTGAAAACATTTTCAGCGTCTAATGGAAGCCTTTTTTTGGTAAACCGCTCTTTAAAGTTGTAAATAGATGAAAAACACATGTTTGTGCCTCCCAACCTGCTGGGTAATTCATATTTTTTCAGACAAGAAACCTTCTAGAATACATGTGTGCTCCATTCCTTAATCTAAACTAGTACATAGCGGGCTTAACCACGCTTTGTAATTTGCACAAGGCATTTTGGGAAGTGATGCCCTGAGGTTGAGTATAATCATCATCATAATAAACTATATGCACTCGTTTGTTTCCAAAGGAGGCTTGTCTTTCTGAGAAAAGAGTTTTGCAGAATACACTTCTCTTATTTTTTACCTATCTGGCTTTTGTAGTGGAGACTTTATGACAAGGTTTTACATGCTCACATCTGGATTTATGTGGCTCCAGGTATGATATGAGACCTTTATGGGACACTTCCGAGATCCAGTAAGAACAAAACTATTGATAAAACCTCAAAGATTTAAATGAATATAAATGTTATATTTAAATTATAATGATTAAATATATAATATATCATTACAGTATTTCAATTAATATAAATAATTAGTTTTAATTTTTATTTGAATGTTTAACTTTTTTTATTATTTTATTTTATTTTATTCACAATGCAGTTTAAGTCAGTAACTTACTACATACTAACTTTGTACATCAGTAACTTTGTTTTTATTTGTCTTTATGGTGGCCCTATATAAATATGGTTACCTTTCTCACAGTGAACACCGTAAAAGCCATCCTGACACTCGCAGACCTGCCTTTCATTGCAGTAGCCTCCATTGCGACAACCACCAGGGCACTTTGCTTCAGAAAGAGGAGACATTAATGGTGAGAACTTTTCCTTTCTTTTTTTTTGACTTCACCAAACACTTCATAACTTACTCCCTTCCTATGCCACTTCAAGGACATCAGATTCTGAGAGAAGTTGAAAGAGCAGTGAATTCAATAACAGTACTTCCTTCAAATGAATTGACACCAGCAAGGAGAAAAAAAGGCTTTGAGGTGAAACCAGAATGTCAATAACTTTGTCAAATGCAATGTGGCCCCGTATGCTGTTGCAGATATGTTTCAATATAATTCACAACTGTCTTTAAAGACCATTTAGTTTAGTGTACTTGACATTCTGTCATTTACTCACCCTCATGTCATTTGACTTTCTTTCTCACAATGTCCAAGCTGCGCTTTTCTATACCATGAAAGTGAATGGGGACCGAGGCTGTCAAGATATATTTTCAGAGAAAAACGTCTTAAATTTGGGTCTGTTCTTCAAAAATGCTTGGAAAGTAGCGCTGGAAAGTCATATGGACCACTTTTAATGCTCTTAGTCCCCGTTCATTCTCATTATATGGAAAAGAGAAGCTTGGACATCCTGTTAAACGTCTCCTTTTGTGTATTTGTCAAGCCATACAAGTATGGAATGACATTAAGGTGTGTAAATAATGTCAGAATAATTATTGGTTTTAAGGTTCACTCAATGCAGTTTTCGTTTATGCCATGTTTATGAAACACAAAACTATTGTTCCACATTCTTAAAAATGCTCCTTAAAAAGAGGATCAACTTGAAGGTGTTAAGCTATATCAACTATGTCAACGTCATTTTGTCCTGTGGGTGAAATTCAAGCAGCCAGACTTATAAAAAAATCAAGTTGTGAGCACTAGTCATTAAGGCACCCTCAGCTGTCACTAGGAAACACTTTGCTTCCTCCCTGCGGGGTGGCTTCAGACAGATGGACCATTTGATCTGTGAAGTCTACACGCCGAATGGAGAGGGGTGGAGAAGGGTGTGTAGGGGAATGCAACACCGTGAGATTAGTGTGTGCGAGAGAAGGGAGGGGGATCAGAGAAAAACATAACACGCTCATTCTAAAAGGCTGCAGCTGGCAGGATTCACATGACCTCATGAGCCAGCGATGGCTTTGTGGGTGAGAGTCACCCGTACCATGATCTCTGCTTCTCTCTCTCTTACCAACTACTCTTAAAGAGGAGACAAAACATGCTCATTTGTGCTCCCTAAGAAAGAAAAATCATAAATAAGATCCTTTTAATATCTCAATTGTTTCTTCTAGAGCAGATGAAGACTTTTAGCTAAGTCTCCTGGTATTTCTCTTGAAGAAAAAACAATTTCACATACACTAAGTTTGTGGTCAGTAAGATTTTTTTTAATGTTTTTGAATGAAGTCTCTTATGCTCACCAAGGCTGCATTTATTTGATCAAAAATACGAAACAGCAATACTGTGAAATATTATTACTTTTTTGTATTATTCTACTATTTTTTAAATGTAATTTATTCCTGTGATGGCATAGCTGAATTTTCAGCATTCATTACTCCAGTCTTCAGAGTCACATGATCTTTCAGAAATCCTTGAAAACAGCTGTGCTGCTTAATATTTTTGTGGAAACTGTGATAATTTTTTCAGCATTCTTTGAAGAATAGAAAGTTCAGAAGGAACGGCATTTAAAAATGTTTGATTAAAAACCAATGTTATGCATTCTTGCTGCATAAAATATTCATTTTCTTTAACAAATAAAAACTTACTGACCCCAAACTTTTGAAAAGTAGTGTATGTACATCTTCAGATCTCAATAATGTATTGCATTGTTTCATAAAACCAAACGTTTACCACATCTTACCATATACAGAATACTATATTTCTCTTACAGCTCTATACTCATTGTATGTCAAATGTCTCATTTGTGTCTGTTTATATTTTATTTTAGAAGATGCACAACTGAGATGAAGCTGAGTTGAATGTACTTGAAAACTCTTCAGAGTGATAAAATTGGGTCTGGGCTTTAGTCTGCAATGTTTCAATGCCTGATCCAGTGTTTTACATGTCCATAACATTCTCTTTTAAACCACACAGTCATTCAGCATCAGCATCCATGGTTGGACTACAAAGTTTGAAAACTCACCTCTCTGGCACGTTTTAAAGAAGATAGCGTTGTGTGGCGTCCTCAGAATGATGTTTCCTCCAGCATCCATCACCAGGATGGTCACCTCAAATGCTGCCACACCATCCTGGTCGCCTCTGCATGGGAAGCCCACCTGGACCACTGAGTACACAAAAGCCCTTTTGATTACTTAACCTTAAGCATCGATGTGCCACAGGTTACATGGGTTATGATAATCATCTCATAGATGTGATTTTAAGAATCTAGGTAGATAATTATGTGAATATATCAATTACACATCATGATTATTCCAGTATTCCACCAGTTTATTATCAAAACATTTGTTAAAAGGATAGTTCACCCAAAAATGAAAATTCTGTCATCATTTCCTTGCCCTCAAGTTGTTCCAAACCTGCGTGAGTTTCTTTCTTTTGTTGAGCACAAAAGAAGATATTGTTGGTGATCAAAGAGTTGACGGTAGCCATTGACTTTCATAGTATGGAAAAAAAAAATACTTATGGAAGTCAATGGCTACCGTCAACTGTTTGGTTTCCAACATTCTTCAAAATATCTTCTTTTGTGTTCAACAGAAGAAAGAAGCTCACACAGGTTTGGAACAAGTGCAGGGCGAGTAAATGACAGAATTTTCATTTTTGGGTGAAATATCCCTTTATTTGAAATAAAATGGGAAAATGTAAGCCACAACTATAGTGAAATAATTAAAAAGAATAAAAGCGTACCAGAGGCTTTGTGTGGCACTGATCCTAAGAGAGGAACATTGACGGTAGGGTCATCCATAATGTCTTTATCCAATGAACGCAGAGTCTGAAACTCATAGAAGTACTCTGCCTGAATTAAAAGAAGATAAACAAAGGTTAACTTTGTTTTAATCTTCAAAGAAGTAGATTAGATTTGCATAAAGAGGGGCGTTTGGGACAATAGCACAAAAAAGGTTGAATGTGGTTCATGACAGGAGCACATATAAATCTGTAAAGAGTAAAAAGAAGGTTTCCGGGTATCCTTAAGTTTGCAAGGCTATCAATTTCCTCCGAAAGAAGCGCAGCTTCGCTCTCTAACTAATGACCTCAACCTTTTGAGAATTACACACTTGTGAGGACAGCCGTGATGGCGAGGCCAAACACACGCTACAAAAAAAAAACTGTCCCAAAAGGAGATGAAAGCGAGGGAGACAGTTCTTTTTTCCCCTTTCTTTTTTTCTGGTCTCTAGATTTCGGAGTGTAAAAGCTGGGCAGCGTTTGATGAAGGCAAAAGTACACAAGCTGTGTGGAGAGCTTAGCTAATCCTACAGCTGAATGGTAATAACCAACACAGATAACTCTCGCCGCCAGCCTTTAATGCCGGAGACCTTTGTTCTAAAGCCTCAGCGGCCGTCTTTGAAGCTAACAGGGGCCAGGACAGAGTGGGCCCTTCTCGTTTTCCTCCGTATCCCTCCCCTTGCTATTTTAATTTCTCCCTCTTGCTGCTCTTTCGTCAAGTCAACATGCCATTCACGGATTATGATCCCGGTGTGCAAAGATAGATCATTTGTAAAAAGAGATTCCTGTACATTCCCCCCAAAAGTTGTGAATGAAGCCGTGGTGCGTATAAGAGCATCACAGATCTAGTTTCCGTTGGCAGTTTAATAAAATAATTTTTTTTGTAATGGAAAATTATATGGGTGCATACGCGTGATGTGAGTAATTCATGATATTACAAAATATGTTCACATTGACTTTTAAAAGTTTCAACGTATATGTGTATTTGTGTATTTTTTTTTTACTTTTCTCCTTGCTGTTGTCACATTTATTTGCGAACTGGGGTTGGTAAAACTGCTTTGGAAAATATTTACTGTAAAAAGTGCCAAAAATAAATCTGAATTGAATCAAAAAATGACTTTAGCAGCTAGAAATGTTGTCAGCTTAATACAAATAAAAGTACAATTATTACTATTCATTATTATTTTTATTATGTTACTTTTATTATTATGCCTTATAATGCTTAAAACTGGTCATACCAACCGGGAATCCTGAGAATCAAAACGTTTTTTAAAAGATTTCCTCTCTGAGATCTGAACGATTTCCTTTCTGATTTTAGTCATGTAATTTGTAATGAATACCAGATAGTGGCTATTTGGGACCTTGTGTGAAAAAAAAAATTGCCACTGTTTCTGCCAAAACCATAACGAATTACAAAGAGGACCAACAAGCAATAACAACGCAAAGCAAAGTGATTCCAAATGGAAGTTTCGTTGTTCAGTAAAGCGCGGGCTCTGGCAAGCCGCACGCGTGCTCTCAGTGTACTCATGACGACCCAGATGTTTGGCACTAATGGCACATGCTTTGATCCGCGTGCAGCTTTACAACACCAACAATGCAAAATACCACAAGAATTGAAATTACCTTTCCCTTTCAAATTAGGCCAATATACGACACAGATTCGGTTTACAATATCAAAGTGCAAAAATATTTTATTAATTCATTTTGTTTTTGTTTTAAAAAAAATAATAATTTGAAAAATGATTTATAAAATATATATTATTGTAAATATTATTGCATCCATTATTATTCTTAACTCAGAAAATTAATTTTTTAATGTTAAATTAATTTAAATGTAGGATCTTGTTTAGCCTAAATGGTGTTCAGATATTTTATAGGTACACAAATACTAAGAAATATAACTATAAGAAATATATATTATCAACAGCATATTTCACATTTTTTCATGTATTTCTGAGTTATCTTCTGCATAATTGTAAAACAGCTTATTTAGACGAACATGTTAATCATAAAAATCAATAAACCTGAAAACTCCACGTACACGTATACTTAAAAATAACCTTAATTCAATAATTCTGCTTATCGAGTAGCTAAAATATGTTTGTTTTAAGGATGTTTAGATTGAATACGTCGGCATCAAGAAAATAAAATGTGTAATGTGTTCCTGGCTAAGATCAAGCCAGATAAAGAATACATAAGTTTTACAGTACCTGATCAGTGGCTTGCCAGGTGAAGTTCACGTGGTGGATGTTGACAGGTATTGCTGGCATTCGCTGCTGTGCTTTCCTGAAGTCGTGTGTGAATGGGGCCATTTTGCCCTCGGAGACAATTAAAATATCCTCCTCAAAACCTGTTGGATAAAACATTAAGCCTCTCATAGCTTGGAAAAAAGTTAAGTTATGCACTGGCTTGGTTTACACTTGGGCTCTAATAGCATTAACGTGCCATTGACCCAGTAAAGAAACCACGTTAAACACTATTACCAATTAATATTCGTGCTTGATTGGCATCAATCCACATGTACATGCTTCCTTGCTCTTGGGCAGCTTCCATCAGACCCCCTAAAAGCAGAAGAAAGCACGTTTTAAGGTGCAGTTGAACAGCAGGCGTCCTGAAAGCCATCCCTTGATTTATTTAAAGTGAATTAGGAGTGCTAGCTCTCCCCTCTCGCTGCAATCCCGTGCACTAAATGTGTCTCGAGTGAGTCTTCAATTGACAGAATGATTCGCGCGGACTGTTTCGCGAGCTACTTGTACGCAGCCGGAGCCTACAGTTCACAGATTTCGCCACGAGGTGGCGTGGTTTTAATACAAATTCGCAATTAAAATAGTCGTTATGCATACAAGCTGATTAATGTTTTGAAGTGTAACAGCGTGATAATGAAATGTTTTCTTCCATCATTAAAAAGGCTACTTTTGGTTTAACCAAATTAAAAATGGATATTTTTCTCAACATCTTTATTTGTATTTTTGCATTTCTTTAAATTTATGTCGACACCATCACTTAGTGAAATTCCCTGTACGGTTGTACGTGGAGATAAAGGCTTCTTAAGTCATATATTTGACACAAACCTTTCGGAAATTGAATTAAAGATGGATTTTCATTCATATTTTTAATTAATCTTAACTGGAATTCATGTTAACCAGGTGTAATATGCTTGTATAGTAATTGAATTAAACAGATCATTATAATTTCTAAAACTACTAAGCAAACCTTGTTTGACTTGCTGTTCTGTATTGTTAATCAATATATTTTCAGATTTTCATTTAAATTTGGGTTTCAATTATTAACAACAACAACAACAATAATAATATTTATAAATAAATTATTTTATTCAATTTTCTTCTTATTATTATTATTATATTAAAATAATATAAAATGGATGATGATGATTATAAAAGTTATGTCCCATATATCAAACATTTTACATCAAAATGTATGTAAAAAAGAAAGGAAGAAAAATAAATGTGCTGGTGCATTAAAGATAAGACTTTACAAAAAAATTTTATATATAGAGAGAGAGAGTGAGAGATAGATATATAATATTTATTTATTATATTTATTGTGTCTTCTTGTGTAAAAAAAGATTTCGTACTTATATTTTTGATACCTTGGCATTAATTAAAAAAATTAAAATAAATGTTTCCCATTCCTTTCCTTTCAAGTTGGCCGTCTGTCCGCTTACTTCTACGTCACTTCCGCCGTGTCTCGCCGTGTGCGTTTTTTCGTGCAAAGATGGCGTCTGCACAGTTGACGGATGAGGAGCTTGTGTCTGAATTAAAACGGCTCGGCTTCACTCCGGGCCCGGTGACGGAGAGCACGCGGCCTGTGTACTTGAAGAAACTGAAAAAGCTGCGGGAGGAGCAGCCACAGCCGCGGAGCTCCCGGAGCGGAAAAGGACGCAGCAGCAGCGGGAGTATCAACAGCAACGGCAGTAGCGGCGCTAGTAACAGCAACGCCGCGGCGCGAGCTCCGGGATTCAGCGCCAGGCCACCGGGCAGTGACGTCACGCGTCTGAGCGCCAGCAGGAGCGAAAAGCGCAGAGCCGGAAAGTTCGTGCTGGGCTTCAGCTCGGACGAGTCGGACGTGGAGGCGCCGCAGAAGAAAGGAGGCCCGAAACACGGCAGCAGCAGGAGAGACCGAGGATTCGCGCAGCAGACACCCACCATCAGGCCTGCGGGAACACCCGCCGCCGCCTCCCTCGGGTTATCCGTGGACAGGAAAAGCATTTCTGGGTCTCCGTGGTGGGCAGACCGAGGTAAACCGAACGATTTGGAGGAAACGGAAACAGACAGTCGGGCTTTGAACGGGAATAAGGCGTTTTATGAGTCTAACAGTAGTAAGTTAGCCAGGGATTACTCTGATTCAGACGAGGAGGAGGAAGAGGAGGGTGAACGAGACCGTCCCCGCGAACGCCGTCTGACTTACAGACACAGTCCACCCGCCTCCTCTTCCTCGTACCGGAGCGTCTGGAGCTTGGAGAGGACGGCGCTCGGCGCGCGTGATACTCCCGACTTCGGTCTAAATATGGTCGGGGATCGCAGGGACGACGATGAGAAAGAACCGAGGGTGTTCAGCGGAAGCTACGTGAGCCGCAGCTATCCGAAACTCTCCGGGATTGACGGGGATAACAACAGCAGCAGCCCGTCCGGTTCTTTGAATAAGAACCACCTCGACAACGGAGACGGCGAGTTCCCCTGCAGCAGCAGCAGTCGGTTCAGTATCGGGCTCAGACCGCGCTTTCCCTCCTACACGGCGACATACCGAGCGAACCACTCGAACCACACCGTTTCCAACAACTCCTACAGCCATGCCTCAGCCCTCAAACCCAAACAGCACACCACGGTCCCGGAGGACGAGCTCCTGCAGCAGTTTAAACGGGAGGAGGTGTCCGCCACCGGCGGCTTCAGCGCTCACTACCTGTCCATGTTCCTCCTGACAGCCGCCTGCCTGTTCTTCGTCCTGCTGGGCCTCATGTACCTGCGGATGAGGGGCTCCAGCACCTCCGACGGGGATGCAGTCAGTAAGTATGAAGTGCTGAAAGTGGCATGTCTCAAAACGTAGTCAGCTGTATTCCTAATCAACATTTTAGGGCTGTTTAAGAGCATTGCTGTTTTATTATTTAGTATGTGTATATAATAGTACTGAATGTTGATAAGTACCATATTCATCTAATATGATATTTATATGGTACCTTGTCCCAAATATTTCGAAAAGCCTTAGTGCTTTGTCCAAAAAACATGATATTGCCATGGTTAATTGATGGTATTTGATGCTGCTGAGTGAATACCACATAAATACCATAGCAGATGAATGTATTACTTCCACCCAGTTTCCAAAAAGAATACAATGGTGCTAACCATGGAACATACAAAAAAGGTATTACTGTGGTACATGTCCAAAAGCATAATATCACCATCATCCTTTGAAAACATGGCCGTACTATGGTACAGTGATGCATCAGATTGTAATACTATGGTACCGAATGCTGATGTTTACAATATTCATATACAGTGATATTTACCGTTTATCAAAAACCGTTGTAATACCATGAAACATTTACAAAAAGTGGCATTACCATGGTATATGTCCAGTGGTGTTGCCATGGTGCATTTATAATGTGGTGCTTTGAGATATATAATGCTGCTGAATGATTGTCACATAAATAATATGGTATGGTATTAATGTAGTACTTCCACCCAGTGCCCAGGAATACTGTGGAACATAAAACGTGGTATTACTGTGAAGCTGTGTGCAAGAATATGGCAATACCATGGTACAGTGAATGTTTTGGACTTACCATGGTTCTTTGATATTATTATGATGCTATTTTGATATTATTATGTTGCTATTATATTATATTTACACTTCAAAGAATACTTTGGTATTACTATGGTGTGATGAACTGCCTCTGTATCGTTCCAGTAGTCTGTGAACCCTCACATTAATTTCCATTATTTAAACCGAGGTTTAAAATGTCAGGTCAATAATGTTTTCAAAAATGTTGTTGTAGTTGCACTAGTGTTGCGTCCCTTAAAAGATTGTCTGTTCACTGCGATTTAGTATCTGGTATATATGGCAAATGTCAAATGAACTTGTATTGATTTACTAAGCAAAATCACAGAGCGTGGGTTTTATAAAATTACACATTTAATTCTTTAGGAAGTTCCTCAAAGATTTTCTAGTTATTTATGCACTCCACGAGTCAAACGTGACTAATTCACACAGCAGTTATCACCCCAGACTTATTCGCACCTTCTTAGACAGGAAATGGACTATGCCGCTGGCACTTTTTATGGGACAGAGAGAGGTATTTGCATTAGAAATATGTGTGTGCTCCAATATGCTATGTCAAATGACTGTTCCAGCCCTGGTGGATTTCAGGTAGCTGATCGCACCTTCACCTTAAATGTTTCAACTAGATGTCTGATGAACTTTTAGTCAAATTATTCTCCAAGGTCTCAGTGCTCACCATATTTGTGTCTAAGGAGCCTTATCTTTAGGGGTGCTCTGATCAGGATTTTTGAGGCCGATCACAGAAAGCAGTATCTGCCAATACCGATCACAGATACCAATCTTTTTAAAGCCTTTTTTTTTGTCATTTATAACTATTTATAGTGATACTCCAATCAGGATTTTTAGACATTTATTCAGGGCCTGAATTTCATTTTTGAAAATGGGGGGAATTCCCCTCTTAGGTGACTCTTGTGAGAGGAGAAGCAGCTTTCACACAGGAGTCCGCTACTGATCCGTGGCTGTTTACCACAAACACAACATTTATCCATTATTTTGATTTCAAATCCAAACATTGTCACTGAAAATGCTTTTTCAGCATTGCAATTCGTTTTTACACTGTACAGTAATACAATCTTTATTACTGTGTTTAAACACAATAAATATAAGCAACACATTATTCAATGCTTTTTACTTTTGCATTTACTTCTAGATTTATATATTAAGTTGCTCAAGCAAGTGGTAAAACATTTAAACTACTTTTCTTATGTCATCACGAACTTACCATTGACAGAAATAGTCAGCTACTGCCTTTCCTTTTGCATATTTAAATCTTTATTACAAGCAATCCTGCGGTTCATAAAGAACTTTATTTAAATAAAATATCTCCTTTTGAATTGGACTTTGAGCTTTGTAACTTCGCAGATCTTTTTATGCTTAAACAGCAACATTACAGACTAACTAAAGTTGAAAAAGTGAAAAAGCATAATAGGACCCCTTTAATTCAGCGCTTGCAGCGCAGCTAACATACTTGGTGTGGAAACAATCTCTGCACTGCTGCAGACCGCTCCTGGAACGCACAAAAGTAATGCAATTTATAAACTTTAGTGAAGATGTGACACTGCCTAGATTGTACAAGTGACAATTCCTGTGTCAACTGTGCAGCGTGCAGACACGATGTGGTTATTCGAAGCCATTTGCGTATTTTGAGAGGGAAAGAGAGAGAGCGCGCGGTGATTCACTCGCGCTGTTTGTGAAATTACGTCTCACACAAGGTTTTCAAATTACTTTATAAGTTATTTGATGAAGAAATCGCAGCAAAAATAGACTCGGTGTGGAAACGATCTCTGCACTGCCACACCGCAACCGTGTGCGGTGAATGCTTTAATCCGTTAACATGAGCGCGGAAAAAAAATGCACCACGTATGCATTGTCTCACACAAAGTTTTCAAATGACTTTATAAGTTATTTAATGGAGAAATATGAAGGTGAGTACCTCACTTTCAGCATTATAATTATTTCACCCGAGCCGGACAGAGACTGAGACGGTACTGCGGCATGTCGTGCCAAACCTCTCACGGCAGCGTCATCAGCTTGAGATCGGTTTTTTGAGATCGGCCTTTTTAGAGACCGCCGATCAATCATCCCAACGTGATTATCGGCCGATAGTGATCGGTAGCCGATCAATCGGAGCACCCCTACTTCTCTTCAAGTTTTTTAAAATTCTCTGTTCCATTTTCTTACTAGAAGTGAGTTTGTGCTAAATTTTCAGAATAAATGTGAATGCATATGCATTAATATAAATTTTTTCGGTTATGCCCTGCACTAAAAATTTTGATTGGCTAAATACTAAAACTAGTCTGCAACCCATAATGTACCTGATATGCACTTCAGACTAGTTAAAATATTGATCTAAATTATTCATGAGTTTTTTGAGAATTTAAGTTCTTCTTTAAACATTATTTCAAAATTATTTTGAATAATTGCGATGATAATTTTATGATGTTGTAATTTTTGTGCTTCAAATTATTATTTAAAATAAATTAAATGGAGTAATTTTAAAAACTCCTTATCCAACAATTACAAATGACTGTAAAGGTGATGGAAAAGTCATGGAAATTCACTCCTGAAAAGTGTGGGAACCATCTGAGTGTCTGTTATTTGATAATAATCATGGCTAGTCTGGTAGTCCCCACATTTTACATTTACATTTAGTCATTTAGCGGACGCTTTTATCCAAAGCGACTTACAAATGAGGACAATGACATTTTGACATGTTGACATCATTTATGGTCATAATGTGATAGTCAGCATCAATCTTTTGATGCATTTTCCCAGATGAGAGAAAGTCTGATCTTGGATGTGCATGCAATGCCACTCAGTTTAAATAGCTGAGTACCATCAGAGTAAAGTGCTCTGGAGACAGAGACGGCTCTTAAGAGGAAGCCGACTGATGAATTACTATGTATATTTGTGGCGTGGCCGGTCTCTCAGGGAGGGAGCACTGACTGGAGAGCGTGCTGCAGACATCTAGGTCACAGACAAGCTAAAGCGGCCTAATTGTCTGTCTCTCAGGGGACTCTGGGAGCTTGCGGCCAGCTAGATTGACTGACTTCTCTCTGGCTGGCTAAATGCCTAATTCTCACTTTGAGTGTGATATATACAGTATGTGTACCAGTTTTTTTTTTACTTGTTCAGGTTGTAGTTTGCATCTTGTG
This sequence comes from Sinocyclocheilus rhinocerous, assembly GCF_001515625.1. Taxonomy (NCBI): domain Eukaryota; kingdom Metazoa; phylum Chordata; class Actinopteri; order Cypriniformes; family Cyprinidae; genus Sinocyclocheilus; species Sinocyclocheilus rhinocerous. The sequence goes on along the minus strand of NW_015643253.1, from coordinate 1,153,280 downwards.
TGGTTTAAAGGGGTCATATGATGCTGCTAAAAAGAACATTATTTTGTGTATTTGGTGTAATGAAATGTGTTTATGCGGTTTAAAGTTAAAAAAACACATTATTTTCCACATACTGTACATTATTGTTTCTCCTCTATGCCCCGCCTTTTTGAAACGCGTCGATTTTTACAAAGCTCATCGGTCTGAAAAAGCGAGGTGTGCTGTGATTGGCCAGCTATTCAGTGCGTTGTGATTGGCCGAATACCTCAAGCGTGAGACGGAAATGTTACGCCCCTCACCATACTGTTGATGCCGTGTCCGGCCGGAGCGACGAGACATAAACATTAAAACCCATTACAAACGAGGCATTTGTTGCATCCAGTGGGGACATAATTACTGATTATAATGACTTATACTGTCTTTTTACGCGTTGCGTTGCATTGCGCCGCGTAAACATAAAACCCTGTCTGCATTTGTGATCAGAGAAATGACAAACAACAAGTGCTAACGTTAATCCACACTGCCCAAAACTCGCGTTTGAATCATCAGTGGCAAATTATAAAAGAAAACGTACTTACGTGAGTCAGAACTGCCGGCATTTTAGTCTAACGTAACTCTCCCAGGATCAGTAAACAGTCCTCCATAAAATGTGCTGGCGATCCACAGCACTAAGTTGAAGTATTCCCTCAGCGACCAGCACAGATCAGCTCTAGGCATGACGAAGCGGATATCGTCCTCTTTTGGAAGACCAAACAAAGTAGCTTCGCTTTCACAACGAAGCACAGCGTCTTCAGGACATGGCGGCAGCGGCAACAATACTACAGTGAGAATAAAAGTTACGCCTTCTTTCTTTGCGTGAACATTTGGGCTGCGTTATGCAAATCTTCCCACATAGTGAGGTAGATATGTGGGGGCGTGTTCGAACGAGCCGTTTTAGGTAGGTGTGGCTAACTCTTAACTTTTATAAAGAATATCTCTTTGGATTTGAGACTTTAGTCTTTGCAACTTTACAGATCTTCTTTATGCACCAAGAGCTTGTAACACTCTAAAGAGAAAGGAAAAAATGAAATCGCATCATATGACCCCTTTAAGTTATTTTGAACAACATGCTGTCAAGCTACTATTATACATACTATCAAACTACTTCTGAACTACTATTTCTGCCGTGTGCAGTACATATGCACAGTATTAAAATTGTTTGTATGCATGAAATATGTCTTGGAACATCCAATACTATATTCCACAAAGCAATGCGTTTGATTTGATCTTCCAGTATGATGACTTCAAGTCTTCAATAACATCCTGACTTATTATTTGATCAGGCTGACAAAAAATGCCAAATATTCACTTTTGTTTCTTAGAACAAAAGTGATGCTGGATGCTACTTGCTGAATTAACTGCAGTGTAACAAGGTCATGTGGCAACATATTACTTATTACTTATTCAAATAATAATATCCTTTATTTTATTGTTAACTGCCGTTATAAAAGAAATAGACCTTAGTCAGATTAGACGTCGTGAGGGAAAGACTTAAAGTCTTTACAATGGTATCCATGCACTGTATAAAGGTCCTAGATCTCACAGTTTTCACAATTGGCAACTTTTAAAACTGTTATATGGAGTTTTCTCTACTGAAATTTGTTTCATAAAAGATGTTTCATCAGCTTAACAATTGGTATGTTGTTAAACAACAGTATAGTCCACTGAACACACTATACATCTATATCTAACAGCCTTTCATTCCTGTCAAAAATTAAATACAGTGCCACCCTGACTTGAGGGCATGTATTTTAGTGGTTTTACCATGGTTAAGGAGGTTTAGGCCACTCACATCTATAGCTCAACCACAGAACCAGAAAAATGGGATCTCATCACCTGAAATCTAGGTCAAACTTGGTCTTGAAATTTAAAAGCTGTTGTTTTGCCAGAGTATATGGCTTCCTCTCAGAGGTTGATGTATTAAATGGCTTGCAACATCAGACAGCTGACGTTTAATAAGCCAGACTAATGCAGTCTATGATTGAGACATGCAGGGCAGTTGCTTTGCTAAATCTGGGCCTTGGCCAGAGCAAGGACAGAAACGCAATGTTCAGACAATGACTCAAGTGACGAGAAGCTCTCACTCGTTGTCACACCCTCAAGTGTGAGACGATGAGCAGCCCTCCTCCACAGCATAGTTGGGAAATACTGTGAGGCCATAACATTATAATATTGTCTAGTGCTGGATAATGCCATTGGTCGACTTACTTTTCTTTCTTTTTCAGTCGTGCATCACCCGTTCGGACCCAAGTTTGATCAGCATTATGTAAGTATCTGCTCATCTGTGTCCCATATTTTAAACTTTGTCAAGCAAATTCCCTTTTCCACCAAAAAGATATTGGTGGTTGTACCGTCCTTAAACATGCACTCACTACAATTACTTGCATTGATTGAACAGGACGTCAAAGACAGAGACCTCATCCTTAACCTTCTCCTGTCTCTACACGAGCACCTGGCCAATGTTGCAGGTGAGCATACAGTTATTTAGTTACACTATATATTTGTTTTAATATATGCAGCATTAAAATGTCCAACCTTTTGATTGCCTTTCAGGAGAACATGATTGTGGAGACCTTAAAAATCCTTTAAACAGGAGTGTCTCTTTCAGTGATGCCTCTACGTACCTCAAGGTTTGTTTTGCTTATTAAAGCGTTTGTTCTCCATGGTCTGTTAATTTGAGTCAAATTACGTAGTTTTTTTTTTTTTTAATTAACACTGACCTTTTGTCATATGTGACCCTGGACCACAAAACCTCTTAAGTCGCTGGGGTATATTTTTAGCAATAGCCAAAAAAACATTGTATGGGTCAAAATTATCGATTTTTCTTTTATGCCAAAGTCATTAGGATATTAAGTAAAGATCATGTTCCATGAAGATATTTTGTAAATTTCCTACCGTAAAATTTAAATATATCAAAACTTTATTTTTGATTAGTAACATGCATTGCTAAGGACTTCATTGGACAACTTTAAAGGCAATTTTCTTAAAATTATGTAAAAATTGGCCCTTATGACTGGTTTTGTGGTCCAGGGTCACATATTTCATTGTATAATTTGGAAAATAGTGTCTCTGCTAACATGAAAATGCACAATATAATAAAGCATCTTTCTCTTTCAAGCTCCAAAATGAAGCCTATGAGAACTTGATTGAAACGTCTTTAGAGTGGATCATGAAAACCAAAGATTTTGTCGGTATAAGGTACCTGCTGTTCATCCATCAAAGTGTCTTAAATCATTTATCTATTGGCCAGTCATCCTATCTATTTATCTAGTCTTTCTATCTATCTATCTGTGTAGATATATCAAGGTGTAACTTTCATACCTTTAGTATCTCTCTGTGTGAGTGCTGTTTTTCTGTGTTTATTGGTCGTGTGTTGTTTTTTTGGCAGGTTGATTGGTGCCGACCCTGCTCAACCCATACAGGACATATCGGAAATCTCACGACTGGAGTCCATCCACCCCCGCATGTCCTTCTTCTGCCGCCTCAGACGCGCCTTCTTCGCTGTGATCCACAGAGTTCTCTTCATCCTTGCAGGTTGGCTTCTGCTTTCTGTAGAAGTTGGTGCTTTCGACACAGGAAAGATCAAAATCTTTTCACTAACATCCCCTACATTTCTCTGTAGGCATCGGTGTAGTTTTGGGTTTGGTGTATTACATGAAATACAGATGGCGCAAAGAAGAGGAGGAAACTAGACAGATGTATGACATGGTGGAGAGAATCATCGGTAAGACGGTCTCATCGTTAGGCTATATTTTTAGCACAGAAATTACACAATGCAGGTGTAAAGCATCTTAAATATCTTGCCTTGTGCTTTTACAGATGTAATGAGAAGCCACAATGAAGCCTGTCAGGAGAATAAGGACTTGCAGCGGTATTTGCCCATCCCTCACGTCCGTGACTCTCTTGTCCAGCCTCAAGACAGGTATTGTGTCTTTGCAGTGCGAATTTGGTTTTAATTCAGGTTGCATTCTTGTATGAAACACCCTCTTTCCCAATCCAGTATATGTGAGTCCTGAATAGTATGTTTATGTCATTCTCTCAGAAAGAAGATGAAGAAAGTGTGGGACAGAGCCGTTGCGTTCCTCTCAGCTAATGAGTCCCGTATTCGGACAGAAACACAGAGGATTGGAGGGGCGGACTTCATGGTGTGGCGGTGGCTTCAGCCCTCAATGTCACCTGATAAGATGTCCAGCATGCCCTCCAAAGTGTGGCAAGGCCAAGGTGTAACAGTTTCTCCATGTGGAGTCAACCATCTGCATTTTAAGTAGGGCTGTGCGATTAATCGAAATTGTCATAAAATCGCGATTTGAGTATGCGCGATTTCTAAATTGCGTTACAGAACGATTTTCCGCGCCCCGACCTCCCACAGTATGCTATCCGAACCAATCAGAATGCAGCGCGCCTAAATGGAGCACGAGAACAGAACAGACCGGGCGGGCATACAAACGTAACGCCAGGTTCACACACTCCGTCTGTTGTTCGCACCCATGTTAACGGATCAGAGCGTTCACACTGCATGCGATTGCGGTCCGGCAGTGCGCTCCAGGAGCGGTGCATCTGCAGCAGTCATGCTGCGATCGTTTCCGCACGGAGTCTATTTCTGCTGTGCTGCATGCGCTGAATTAAAGTGACAGCGCATTATTCGCTGTAAAAATTAACATGGATTGACCATATCTGCCATATGATCTATTCTAGAGACATTTTGTTACACCTTTACTTAGTGATTATTTTGCCTTATGTCTGTTCTAGAGACATGTTACAGCTTCTTGATGAAGCTCTAATTGGTTTTCTTTTGAAAATATGTTTCAAATTCACACTGAATGCATTTATGACTGTAAAGCATGTCTGTGTGTGTCAAAATCGTGATTAAAATCGAAATCGCAAAATTTATCAAAGAAATCGCGATAGGTTGTTTTTGTCCATATCGCACAGCCCTAATTTTAAGGCCACACTTATGCCTTTTTACTTTTTCATGATCATAAGAAACTTTCAACACATTATGCATAGTGTCCACATTCTTTTGGACATGTAGAGTATGTTCTCAAACCTAAAATGGCTGGTTTTGTTCTTCAGCATTTCCATTGGACCGAAGAAATTCGCCACCAAACAGCTTAACGCCATGCTTGAAGATTCGCAACATGTTTGATCCTGTAATGTAAGTCTCTCAAGGACTTTTGCATGTGACCTCACATTGAATTGGTGATTCAAGTTAAATGTATTTACTTGCATAATATTATGTAGGTTTGCCTGATATTAGAGTGTTTTAGAAAAAAGTAATCTAACTACTCAGTATTTCCCTCTTGAACAGGGAAGTGGGGGAAAACTGGCACCTCGCCATTCAAGAAGCCATTTTGGAGAAGTGCAGTGATAACGATGGAATCGTTCATATAGCTGTTGACAAAAACTCAAGAGAGGTGAGAATCCTGTGTGGTTCATTACAAAATAGACAACCTGGGTTTATAAGCTCTTGTCCAAAAGCTAATGAGTTGCCAGCTGCCTTCAAAGGCAGCATCCCAGCCATCATGGACCCTCATAAATGGCCAGTTTGTAACACACTACAACAACATGCAACAACTCATCACACCACACAAATTGACTTGACTCACAGTTTATTCCAATGGAGTATGATGTTAGCGTATTGCTAAGCTAACAGTGTGATATTGTTAAAAGCATAAAATGCATAGAACAGTCGATTTTAAATGTGTGGTGTTATTGTTAGCAAAACTATTTTTTATGCCTCATGAATTGTTTTGATTTGATCTGATCCATTGATTCCAATAGTTTAATGTTAGCATGTTGCTAAGCTTACAAAAAAATGCTAGATATTGTAATAAGCATAAATGGGACATATTTATATTGGCAAATCTTTATATTGGCTAAAATAATCTATCTTTAAGTACTCTGAACATTATTTTTCACCATATTGGATAGTTTTCCACTAAGCTTATCGTGCAAATTGACTTTACTCACAATTGATTTGAATTAAGTTTGATGTTAGCGTGAATCGTGATGCTAAGCTAATGTGTACTAGATATTAATATTAGCAAAATGAAATGGGACAAACAAATAATGGGTAAAATATCTATTTTTTTTTAAATTACACAGAACTGTATTTTCTTTTTCTTTTTTACCTCTTCTCGATTTTTTTTTTTTTATTAATTTTTAGCAGTGCATTCTGGTATTGCCTTGTTCACAAAGGATATGATGTTGGCTTAGAATTTTACTTTGTTGTTGTTGTTGAATTTAACAGTAATATTCCTAGAAGCATTTAACTAATGGGTCGATTTGCTGTATGCTTTTGTTCTCATCTAGGGCTGCGTTTATGTGAAGTGCCTTTCAGCAGAGCATTCTGGGAAAGCCTTCAAAGCGCTTCATGGCTCCTGGTTTGATGGTAAACGAATATTGCATTAGACTAATCATAAGAACTACCATTTTCAATCTGTTTCAACCCAACTTGCCTTTTTTACAGGTAAGCTGGTGACGGTCAAGTACCTACGCCTGGATCGCTACCACCAGCGTTTCCCACAAGCCCTGGGCTGCAACACGCCCCTCAAGCCCTCCAGCTCCAGCATGAACAGCATGTCTCGCCTGAACCAGCGATCCAGCACGTCCAGCTCACTGGGTTTCTCTTGAGGGACATGCTAACGGCCACCACCATCCTCTCTGCCCTCTCTGCTCCTTTCTCCTGCGTCCTCCTTACCAGAGAGAACCGCATTCAGGAGCTTCTACAGTTGGGCCACCTGGGACGCCCAATCAGTTTTGTCAGCCATATGCAAACAATGGTGTTTAAACCTGTGAGCTGCTGTGTTTTTTCTTTTTTCCTGTCCTTCGGTATCAAGGAAAGCAAGGGAGATGCACACACTGGCATGAAACCGGTGGAGAGAGAGTTGCTCGGTCCGGTGAGAACTTTTAGGAGAGGTGGATGACGCAATCTCTGTCCTTCTCATATTTGGTGCAAGTGGACACAAGTTTCTTATGTATTTTCTTTGACCGATTCAATGACAAAAATGGCTTCCAACTTTAAATCTTACAACACGAATCAGAGTTTTCCGGCCTCTGCTTATTTTTTATGTAACTAACTCCCCTCCTTAATTCCAAGGAGCTCTGTTGGGTTATACATAGCTGCATGTGCTGGTTAAAGTATGCCTATATTTAAGCTTTGAATTGTATCTCATATTGTGGATGTTTATTTCCCAGATGATGTTTTAGCTGATGTATTCCCTTTATTATTTTGTCGCCTTTTTTTTTTTTTGTAGTTTTTAGTCCAAGAACAGCATGCACACACTCTAAGAAAGGGGTGCTGTAAATATCTCATTGAATGGTGGTGGTTGAAATCATCTGTTTGAAATTGAAATTGTCATAAGCTCTCGTTTGTTTCTTGCCAACAGAATAACTACACTGCTGCATTTAGAGACGTGTTATGTTGGAGGGTCTACATGGCTTTGTGAGAGAAATTAACAATTGTGTTCCCCTTCAATGCCATGTTTCTGAACACTAGTCTTAATTGTCACAGCCTGATTATATTCAAGTATATAATTATTTACTGTTGTTTTCGTTTATATTTTAAAAGTTATACTTTTCCCATTATAATTGGTGCAGTTGTATGTTCTTTTTTTCCCCCTGACCCATCTCTTGGCAGATTTTAAATGCCATCCTGTTGCTGTTTTTAATCTGTCCCCGACCCTACTAAATTTCCAAAGGAGATGTTTTTGATGGAAGTTGTTTTTTGACTTTCTTATACACACTTGTGCTACAGCCGCAGCCTGATAGGGCGATCTGATTCTAATTTGTATCGGAACACATTCATAAACGGAGCATGTCATGCTGCGGTCATGTCTATTTTGGATCACAGAAAGATTTATCAGCCTTTGTTTAGATGCAGTTCGGGTGGATATGAGGTAAATAAAATGTACTTGTTTATTACTTATGTTTATCTCCTTCCTTGTTGAGATTCATTACATAATCTACATGAGCACATTTTAACTTTGCTTTTCCAGAATGACTGGCACCTACATTTATATAAAACGTTGGAAATAGCTTTTGAGATAAAGTTGATCTTAATTGTTGAGAACATTTCTAAGAAAAGTTAACGGTAGTTGCCCACTCCAGATATCTAGGTGAACATGTTAGTATTGCAATTGAAAACATAATGGTGTGGTCTTAAGACTTAGTTTTTAGTCTTGGAGATTAATCACAAGAACCATGAGATATTTTTGTATCTGTTTTGAAATATGTTTTGAAAATGTATAATTTATATATTAGTAAATATAACTTGAGGACAAAATTTTTAAGTATTGCACTTTTCAGATGCAAAACTGGACATTTCAGTCCTATTGTGGAACAACAACAGTTTATTTCTATGAAATTTAGTAATCAGAGGAAAAAGTTGAAGCTATTCAAAATACACCCATTTTTCAACTTCATATTCACTTTAAATAGTTATATTTAATTGTCTGCTTTATTCCCAGTTTCTAACCAATCTAAAATGATCCTTGGCCTGAAAAAGGGTTTGTTCTTTTAGTTAAATTGTAGATGTAGAAGTACTTAATACAATAATAATAATCATATTAATAATAAAGTTAAAGTAAAACAAATAGCACCACTAACATTACCATAGCCTACTAATGTAGAGTTGAACATTTAATATATTGCTAATCCTTCAATGGTAAATTATAATAGATTAATTTTGAATCATTAAAAGAAAGCATTTAAAATATAGAATACGACCATCTTCAATTCATAAAAATGAACATTAGTATGATTAATACACCTCCCATTCTATGATTAAATTGTTTTAATGGTTTTAGTCTTTTTTTTTTTTTTTGAAGTATAATTTATTTAATATTATTATCTCTTAATAAAGCCCCAGCTTCTCGCATTTCACTAGTTTGCTGATCCCAGACCGGACCCGAAGGTACTGGCAGCTTTATTCCGAAAGAAGTAGGATGTGATGATGACATGCAAAGCAAAATCTGCCGAGGGTTCTCGTACGTCTGTTTTGACCCGATAACAACATGAAACATTACGCAAATAATCAAATTAACCATAACCTATATTTTGGTACAGTCTAATGACGTAATTAGCTTACCAAAGCGCACAAACTGCTTCGCGCTGAGTAGCTATGCGCGAAAATTACGCATTGCTCATATTTGGAGCTCGTCTGGCCGGCGAGAGGAATTTCCCAGAATGCACTTGTCATTACCTAAGAAGTACACGGTCGTGTCGCTGTTTGACAAATGCACTGCTCTCACCGCGGCCCCCCTTCACCCTCTAGTCTGCTGTTCTACTGGGTTTTAACGCTATTTCTGCTCTCTGGTACGTGTAACTGCTTGTTATATGTTTATATTTTTTGTTACGCACTTTTTAAGTGACTTTAATGTAGGCAACAGGGTCTCTATGACTACGCGTTAAATGTGTAACACAACACCGTTTTACTTTACTGTCAGTTTAAAATTGACGCAGTTGAAATGTATGACATATTTATGCGTTTGTTTCATCTGTTTATTTGTTTTTATGCTTCTAATTTATTATAACAAAATATTACGTAAATAGCCACAGGAAATTGTTCTAGTCTTCTATAAAAAGCATATCAGTTACACTTGTATACTATACTTGTATACTGTATACTATGTATATACTATGTATCCTCCCACACGTGATGTCATAGCAACGAGGCATTATTACGTAACGTTTTGTTTATGCAAACCACACCCTTACAAAAAAATTACTATGGTACTACTATGATACAATGATGTACACACCACAGTATTACCATGAGATTCCAATGTACTTCCAAGTACGCTCTACCATGGTACTTTTTTTGTAAGTGCAGACCATTCAGAGACATTAATATTTTATGTCATGTTATTTGATTGCCTTCTAAAGTACTGACACCTATCTAATGAACTTCTAAATGCCTGTCAGTATGTTCAGTCATCCGATGGACATTTAATGTAATAATATAGATGAAATTTTATTTGTGAGTCACAGTACTGACCTTCTGGTTTCTCTTTGCAGTGGGTTTGAAAATATTCATCAGTACAGCTTAACAGAGTAAAATAAATGAATTAATAAAATACACAAGCAGTAAGATTGGAGGAAACCGGATCAAGTGTTGAAATCATTTAAAGAGAACTTTCTGGAATGCAAAAGATGTAAACATCAAGTTGTAGACAGTCACAGACCTATGGTGTGATTCTGCAGAGCTGTAATTGAGCTCTATCTATAGTTCTCTCTGCAAGTGATTGCTGGGTATTTTTAAAATGTGGCCTTGCTTGTGACTGTATCTGATCATGTGTTAAAACCATGCCAGACAGACCAGTCAAGTGAAGAGTCACTTGAGTGCCAACAAGTCATTTGAGTGTCAATGCTGTTGCATTCATTTACTATAACAATTCTGAATTTAGATACAAAATAATCATGGTTGCCTTATTTATTTTGGTCAGTGGCGTAATATTTACAAAATAGCTGCATAATAATAATATATAATTATAAATGAAATATTTTAATATAAAATATTTTTAATATATCAAAATGTTTTCATTATTTTTCCTTTAATTTTTAAAATGTTTTTGTTTTAAATGATATATTGTGAATGTCTTTCTTTCTTTAGTTTATTTTATTTTTTTAAAATAAATATATATATTGGATTTATTATAAATATGTATTGGATGTTATCTGATTATTTGAGACACCCATTTACAGAGCAGAAATTTTGTGAAAATGAGGCCAAAATAATCAAAATATCAAACCAAGTTGCATTTATTTTAAAGACACATGGATAATTTTAAAGTAAAATGTGACGCACTATTTTTTTAAATGGTAAAAAAAATAAATAAATAGGTATATTGTTCAAGATTAAGACAAAATGTATTTAGACAATTTCTGGTCAAACGTGGAATATGTTCATAGTTAATGTGATGAACTACACCTGTGGTTACGGTTTTGAGGAGAACTGTCTTCACATCTACTAAAAATCAATATGAGATAGCTGATTAAAAGAAAAAAAATTGGCTCAAAATGTGACATGAGAGCAGAGCTTGTTTGGTGGAAGATGCCACGTATAATGCATATATTAAAATATTTTTTCTACACAGTAATAATAAGGGCTTAAAGGAAAAATGTTCAAATCAAGCTCTTTCTGATGATAATTTGTCATTTGTACTGTTCTGTCTCCTTGTTGCAGTAAATGAAAAGATCTCTCCCTTTTTCCCACACACCTGCACGACCACTAGATGGACCTCATTCCTTATAAACCGCAGCTTCACCCTCTCATTCAGCAGCGCTCTGTAGCTTTGCCTGTTATTGCTCCTGTAGTTCAGCTGTAATTTCCCAAGTTTGGGGCTCTAACATTTTTAAAGCTACCTTTTTCATAGGTCTTTATCTTTATAGTTACAAGAAGGTTTGGAGAAGGTCTTAAAAACCTTCTTGCTTTCTTCAGCGTGCGCTCGAGTTTGCCGTAGGCCAGGATGGCTGCCCGTCTTCTCCAATCCATGACCCTGCTCCAATGCAGTCGTTCCCATAAGTCCGCAAGACCGCTCCTAGCACTGATTCTACCCACTTCACTAGATACTGTAACCAATGTGGTTAGGAAATATAATGTGCAATATTTAAATGAGAAGTTTAATTAAATGAGAAGCAGACTTGATTGTCGTGTCGTGCATTGGTTTAGGGGATTATATACAAATGCAAGTGTTCTGTGTAGTACAGTTGATATTAGCAAAGTTGCTAATGTGTATTAGGATAAAATGAATTACAGGTTTAGGTTCTCTTTATGGCCCACAGACACACAACTGACGTGCTACAGCCATAGAAACCGCTGATAAGCTCGGTGTTGGCAGCTTTTTATCTGTTTTCTATGCAAAATGCTTCTGCGCTTTTTTTCTGTCTTCTCAAGGCTCTGAATTCTAAAACTAATAACCCAGCTCATTAAACTTGGCATAAAATATATGTTGGATTCACTAATGAAGTTCTCTGACCTTTTAATCACTTCTCATAAAAGTCAAATAATAATTTTTCACTTCACTGCTTAATATGTATTTATGGAAGCCTGAGATGGAAAATAAAAAAGGTAATTGCAACTCACAATTTTGACTTTATTGAGTTTATATTTTACAGTTCAGACTTTTTTCTTGCAATTCTGAGGAAAACGATCAGAATTGTGAGATAAGAAGTTAGAATTGCGAGATATAAACTCAAAATTGCATGATGTTTTCTTAATTCGGACAAAAAAAAAATCAGAATTGCGAGATGTTAACTTAAAATTCTGAGAAGGAAAGTCAAAATTGTGAGAGAAACTCACAATTGCAAGGAAAAAAGTCAAAATTGTGAGATAAAAAGTCGCAATTACTTTAAAAAAAAAATTTGTTTTTAATCTCATGGCAGAAATGGGCTTCCATATGTATTAGACTGTCAGCAATCAAAAATAAATAAGTGAATAATGGCAGCTTTAAGGTCTTTGGCTAAACATTTTTTTTAGCCCCCCTGTGAGGTATAATATTTAAAAGCCTTTAGTAAAACTAAAAATCAATATGGCACTCTTTTATATTAAGCTTTTTAATATTATACCTTGTGATGTACATTAAATGGTTATTTATGTAAGTAAATATGTCTTAAGTGTACGATGTTTTCAGTTGAATTGTGGGTAATATGTTGTTACATCTTTATCATTCCCGTTCACCTCTCTCTCTTTACACAGTGACGTTAATCAGTCTTTCCCTGCATGAGAAGTGTCAGCCGTCCCGTGATAGGCTGCTCTAAGTGTCCATCTCTGTGACTGACATCTGTGTTGACCTATGTTGTGTTTATTTTTTCTCCTTCCTCTCCCTCCTCGCCTATGTTTGTCTTTATTATTTTTTAGCCTGAGTGGTAGGAGGGTGTTTTAGCAGGCGGCTCCTGTCTCGCCGCTGTTTCTGTTCTCCCAGCAACATCGGCCGCAGCCATGTCCGGGTTCAATCTACTGCATCTGGTCAGCCAAGGCCAACCTGTAAAACTCAAGGCCTGCGGGCTCCCCTCAGGTCACCTGGATGCTGTGTGTGTGTGCAGTGTGCTTAGCTTCCTCGATGCTTTCATATGTGCGCACACGCGTGTGTGAGCGTTTGGCAAGGGGTGTGTGTTTGCTTGATGATAAGTGTTTGATTGATGACACTTGTGGAGAAACCAACTTTGGATTTATCTAAAGGCAGCCTGACATTGAGCTTTATCAGTGGACAATGTATTCTTTACTTTGACTGTCTTCACATAAATGCATGGACAGCTCAACAGGTGAATGTGTAATACTTTTGGTAACATTTGAGATAATTTCCTAAATAGTAGGCTTCCAGATATCAGGTTCCCCCTGATGCTTAAGTTGGTTTTTCTGCATTTGATGACCCCTTGCCCTGAAATGTCACCTTTTGCTTTGTTCTTTTTTTCCTCTGTTTAGCTCTTCAGTTGCTCGTGGAATAATGCCTAACTCACTTTTTTACCTTCTTTTAAGCCTGCATGATCAGTCAAGCTTTAACATGATCTTAATTTCTACTAATGATTGCATTTGTATTTGCATTTTTAATTTTAGGACTTTAGATGACACTCACATTTGAAACAGGGTGTGTTCTGAGGGATTTTTGACCAGTTGTATCTAATTGAATTTTTGTAAAGTAATCATTGGTGCATGTTAAAACTTTTCATAGTTTTATTAAGACATCAGTAGATTAATATCAATAACTGTGTGTTTCTGTGTCAAAATAATAAAACACAAAAGGATTTGCATGCCCTGAATGAAATAAGAGTGCTTGAAAGTAAAAAAAAGAGTAATGTTAAAGTGTGTAAATAAAATGCTGCTTTCACTAAATGATAATTAACACACAGTTATATGATTGAATTGGTGTAAGAAAGAAAGGTTGCAAGTCAGTATGCAAATATGATGATATTATGATGACATCATTACAGTTAGGTGAATTTTAAGTGCTAAACATTTTATCAATGTCAGCTAAAAATTATTATAAAATTTCTTAAAATGTATAAAGTGTTAAAAAGTAGTATGCGTAATAAGGCTGACATTATTGACTTTTTTTTTTTTTTTAAAGGTTGATATTATAATTCCCAATTTCTTACATAACCATTTTAGAATTTCCCATTATTGAAAGAAATAGTGTAGTAATCCAAAAATCATTTAATTACCTGTATAGAGACACATTTTAGTGCTACTATGCGACAGGAACATTGGTACTGTGAAAGTACAAGTGTTTAAAACAAAACCTAACCAGAATGTTTGAGTAATATTACTATAGCGCTGCCTTGCAAGCACTAAAAAAGTTTGAAAGCGATGAGTTGAGAATCGGTGAGAAGAAGCGTGAAAAATGTCTGGGTGAAGACGTGATATTTTTGGTGTGAAGCAAAAGGCCCGTGCTAAAAACAAATCTTGCTTCCAATTAGGAAATAACTTTCACTTGAGGTTATAGAGGTGGGATGTTGGAACAACGTGCTGATTTGTAGCATGACCTCTCGGTGCACCAAAACTAAATCATTTGCAGGGGGTGACAGACCGAATTCCTGAATTTCTTTAAATGCCTCCTTAGAGGCTTTTCTAGACAAACCAAGAAATAAAACACTTTTTTCCCCTTTTCCCCTCCCTCTCTCTCACAGTATAAATAGTGTTCAGGGCCCTCCATACACAAAAAATAGGAATTCTCTCTCTGTGTCTCACTAATAGGATCCAGAAGACCACTCTCACGGAGTCGAAAGGAATACGGGAGAGTCCTGCAGGGAGGCGACCCCCTCCTATTTGAGCTCTCCTCCCCTCTTCCCCATGTTTGTCAGAAGTAACTTTGTACTCGCTGGACAGAGCAGGGCCCATCAATGGAGCCCATTCACCAGAGGGACCTTTAAAGACCCCATTATTTCCTCCATTCACATGGTTTCAATCTTGTTGAGAGGAATTCTCCACATAGTCTAAGTGAAGGGAGACCCGCTCTCACCAGAACACAAGCCGTAAAACTGGCCGAACAATACAGGAGCAGGACAGACCCCACAGGAACACGAGTGAAAAAAATCGTTATTAGTTGGAAAAAAGGTGGAAAGGAGGGAGAAAACACTCTGTAATGGGAAATTGCAGTAGAATTGTATGTAATTTAAAACTGCTGTGTGTCCGAGGGACTAAATGGCATACAGATGGACATCTGGCCCCTTTTAAAAACATGGCTACAGGGCTTCTTCTGAGGACCTTACAGTTGCCAGAATTTCAGGCTCATTTTTTATATAAATTTTTTTTCCCCAGGCTGGTGTTTTATTGAGTTTATTATCAGTGCAAGTTGTATCACTATTTAATTAATTAAGTTTGAAAGTCCTTCTGGTGACAATTACTCACTCCTCAGGTTGACCTCTAGAGGTCAGCATTGTTGTTAAGTTAGGGGCCAAGTGTAGCAGTCAAGATCGCTGCCTTCTGTATGAACAGCCAACATGAGCGCTCATCTAGAATGTCATAACTCACCACGTATGTTATGCAGGGAAAATTAAATTTACCTCGGCGTAATACTTTGGCTGTAGCACATCACTGACGGAGCGTTTGGATTGTGTGTGTGTGTGTGTGTGTGTGTGTATGTGTGTGTGTCACTGACACTGTGATTTTTCCAGGCAAGAGTCAAGTCAGGAATTTAAGTAGACATCCTTTGTTATCGGCCAAACCAAATCATTTGCAACCAAAGTAACCAGACAAAAGTCCTGACTCCTGCTTGGAAGTAGTCACATAGAAACCTAGATTAGAGTGTCAGTTGTTTGTTTTTTAATAATTCTGGAGGTTTAGCACTGCTTTTATTTTGTAATTATAAACACTTAAACGTTTGCCTTACCTCACTTGTCTCTCCTGTAGGAACGTGCCGAAGAAAGAAGACATGGCCCAAGACGTTCCCCGAGGAGGAGCTGAGGAAGCGACTGACCCCAATGCAGTACCATGTTACTCAGGAAAAGGGCACAGAGAGGTGGGTGACCCACCCTAACTAAAAGACACCTTAAAATACACTTTCAATCAAAAGTTTGGACACACTTGAATGAATTAGTTTGTCATTAACTTAATAGATTTATAGATAAATATAAATTGTTCATAAATTATTCAATTATTATATTTATCCAAATCATACATATATTGTATATATTATACATTGTCATTTTCTTTGCGAAACTTAAAAAAAAAAACATAAAAAACAATACCATGTTTAAAAAAAATCATGCATTATAAATGTAATATTAACATTAATAATGATCTAATTTAATATAATAAATGTTAATTAATTTATAATGATTTATAATATCATTTTTAATTAAGTAATTGTTTTTGTAAGGGGATTCCTTTGAACTGGATTGTGAAGCAAAAGCAGCCAACAAGGTTACATTTTATTTTCTAAATAATTAAATTATATTCCAACAACTTTATATTTTAAAAGGTGAAAAATAATAAAGAACGAGTAGATGTGTCCAAACAGTGGCAATGAGAAAGTGAATTTGGAATTTTTTTTTTTTTTTCTTCAATTTCAAGCGTCTAGTCAAATGTGGCTGTGAAATGTCAATAGACTGAACATTCTCTGTACAGATTTCTTTATGCTTGGCTGATAGAAACATTCTCTCCTGAATGACCCAAGGCCATGAGATAGATGTTGAGTAGAAGGAGGATGTAGCACAGAAGGGAAAACACTGACACTTCCCCTCTTTCCCTCCGTTGCTCAGTGGTAAAACACACGTGGGGATAGTATTTATCGGCCCATTGGCAGTAGGAATGTGAAAAATGCCCTTAGCCTGTGAGAAGAGAGCAAGGAACCTGAAAGGTGCATTCTGATGCCTGTTACTCCGTTCAAACACAAATCCTCCTCAATTTATCTAGATTAGAAATGCTCAATCAATTGCTGCCATTTACAGTTTTGTTTTTTTGTATAAACAAACACAGAGCAAGGGAAACCGAAATGCACTTTGAAATAAGCAGTAATATGGATTAGCATTTATTGATTAACTTTTATTGAGCTGACCATTATCTTTTATTAAGCTAACAGTACACATAGTTGATCATTTTAAGGTATAAAGTCACAGTTTGTGGTGTTTTCATCCGTAGTGCTTTCACAGGAAAATATACAGATAATAAAGAGGAAGGAACCTACCAATGTGTCGTTTGCGGCGCCCCTCTTTTCACGTGAGTTTCCATAATGACCCATCTTTACCATGCCCACTGTATTTAATCTTTATTTTTGATTTAGAAATCAAAGGGTTTTTTGTGATACATCTTCATTTGATAGTCAACATTTTGTTATTGACGCCTTACTGTCCTTGCAGGTCTGATAAGAAGTTTGACTCTGGATCAGGTATGGTTCTGCACTCACATATAATAAAAATCAAAATAGATAATGAGATAATGAGACAAATGAGTTTATTTTTGTAAAAATGCTTGATTTCCTTTTGACAATGGTGTACATAATGTTACAAGACTAAAGGCCCGTTCACACCAAGCACGATAACTATAAAGATAACGATAAAGATATAGTTCTAAAAATCGTTCTCAATATTAAAGAATAGCATAGTTCACACCACAACTATAACGATAACGATACAGAGGAACGATATCGTTGTGATCACTTTCAAAACTATTTTTTTTCCAACTGATGAACGATAAAACACTGACAGCCAATCAGAATCCATCCTGCTGTAACGAGCTCAAGAATTTAAAGCGGCAGAAGCATGTGCGCTTAGAATAAACAGACGATATCGTTCGCTGGTGTGGACGGACACTAATATCGTTATCATTATAGTTATCGTTCTTGGTGTGAACGGGGTTTAAGCCTAATTTTTTCTCAAAGAGAGAAAAAAATATATAGATAAGGCTCATTGCTCCTTATTCTTCTCTTGTCCAGCTCAATAAGGGAGAGTTTGACCTTCTCAACCTCCTTTATGGTTGATTGCAAGGATGAATGTGAATCCAGTCAGCTGTCTAATAGGCTGCTAGTTTGGGGCATGAAAGCTCACATGCTCCTTTATATGAGTTACAGCACCACAGTTCTTAATTTGTGCACATCAAACGTTGTAGAAACAACTCTGTAGAATTAATGTATTTCTCACAGAGAAACAGTATGCAGAGTTTTTTTTGTTTTAATTAATGTTGTTAATGGCTTACAAAAAATGACAATCACAAATAATCCCTTAAAACAATATTTGCTTAGAAAAGTTAAATGAAGATAGTTCAAAGAAGTTACGTTATATTGGCCAAACAACAACTGACTAGACATGACAAAGTAGTTGTTGTGTTGCTCCTCACTGTTTTTCAGTGTCTTTCACAATAAATGTTGCATTTATACATAGTTCAGCTTTTTAAAAATCTATCAGTTTTTGAATGCAAGAATGTGTTATTAATAAAGTATAGTCACTTTGATTTGAATGCAGGTGTGCAAATAAGCATTAAATGCAGATCATAGGTGTTATGAATTGGAAGTTTCCTGAAAGTGCTTCCCATCTTGCTTCTAATATGGCTTTTGTAGTTGCAATGTTTAAGATGTGTATTCAATGTTTTGTTTTAAGCATAAAAAGACTCTCATCAGCTCCTACTAAGTGAATGTTGAGTTGGTGCTGAGTGTACACAATGTAATTATAATATATCTCAGCAACGGATTGTTGATCCCTTACAGATCTGAGCTCCAAATCACATACTCCTGCAGTGTTACTCATGCTATTTTTATTTGCTCTCCGAACAAAGTATAATGTGTATGCAAGAATTCTTTACAGAAATCAGGCCGAAATGAGAAACATCTGGGCCCGTGTTGAAAAATCTTTTTTGTCTTCGACATAGAGATGGGAGCCAAATGGGCTGCATTGCATGCAGGCAACGCTGCAGCCTGGACTCATGTAGACTCAATTTCCTGTTTTGTTAGAATGACGCTACACTGCTCCATTCACTGGGCCGCTCACCCTGGCGATAAAGCTCCATTAGATCAGCTCCGCAGCGATCCGCCGGGATTCTCCCGGTCTGAGTCATAAGATTTCTGTATTCCCCCTAGAGCTTTTTGTGTCTGAGTGGAATTTCGTGGCTTTGTAGTTGCGGCCAAGCATCTCCTAAGAGAGAGGAGAGAGAGGGGGTCAGTATAGATGGCGATTGAGGGGTGTTCGCAGTGCCGATCCTAGACTTCTGGGGGCCCTAAGCAAAACTTTGTCAGGGGGCGCCTGTCTGTGCATTCATAAAAATCTCAAAATGCCTCCCAACCCCTTAACCTGTTCTTTCAGAGCAGTTTCAATGTCAACAAACAACAGTGAGTTGAAACAGTCAATAATACAAAAATAGGAAGAAAATGACAAACAATAGGACAAATACAATAGAATAAAAAATATACAAATACAATAAACAATTTAGCCTATAATAGCCTACTATTCAGAAATTGATTAAAGTAATCAAATGTAAAAAATAAAGCACTGCATAGACTTCACCATATAAATCAAATATAAATTGATTCATAACAAAGTTATGATGAACAATATTCATTGAAGAGCAGTGAATAATTCTCTTTTTCTTTTGTTGTTTGAATAATATTAATGACAGACAGCAGCACTGATTACATTTCAAACTGTTTATGTTCACTTAAGACATAATTGACTGTGTTTAAATGAAAATTCACCAAGACAGACATTTTGGCATATTGTGTGTGTATTTGCCCGTTTAGGTACACACCCAAAGCCCAAAGTAGCCTATATTGGTCTGTTTCACGTCGCCTCGAATCGCACACACAGAAAGCGCTTGGGGAATAGTGTCTCTTCCGCAGCTCAGTGTGTTTTTAACTCACTGTGTGT
>NW_015643253.1:1121786-1132948 GCF_001515625.1 Sinocyclocheilus rhinocerous | reverse complement strand
GTATCGAGCAACAACAGTCACGTTACATGATTTGACTGATTTGGATGTTACATAGAAAGGGCTACAGTGCACCGCATTAAAGGAAAGGAACATTCATGTTTTCATTATCGCTGGTAGCCAAAATCAAAAACGTATAGGGAGGATCGGCATCTAATTTAATATCTTTCCCTCTACCAGTAATCAGGAGGTAGTACTTTAAATTTAGTCTGGGTTTTTGTCAAAAACCTAAACAAATATGTCAGCAGAGGCTGTGTAGTAGTAAGCTCCCAATGTTCCTCTCCTCCAGACGTTCCACCTACCCAGAAAGCCATGAGCAGGACCACCCATGAGCCAGAGCAGCCATTCTTTCCACTTGCACCCCTGTTACTGGGTAGAAATTTTCCAGGTGAAAGAAACGGGATTGTGAGACAGCCTGTAACTCTGTCGATAACGCTGACCATTTTCAGTGAGGTTTGTTTCACTTCATGATCTCACGTGCCGTCCAGCCATGCAGTAGGGTATGGATGACCCCATATATCTGGTTTTGCCATAAACCAAACACCCAAAAATCATGGTGGTGAATTTTGCCTCAGCAAACACTAAACTTATTTTCTCACCATTTAGCAAACCAAAGGACCAAGCTTTTCATACATTCTCTGTTGTTCTTTTCCAAATAATCCTAACAAACTCAATGTGCTTTGCATTGTAAGCATATGCAATGTGTTGTATTAAGGTTCGATTGATTAGATTGCATTGCTCTGGAGTGAAAGACAAGGATAGAGCAGCAATAAAATGTGAGAATTTCACTCAGAATGAGCTTCAACACCAGGACAGGCCAGGAATAGAACAAACCCCTTAAACTTGCACAGCACGAGATGGAAACACACACCAGAATGGAGGGTTTGTAGGCTTGTGGATCACGTGTAGATTCACTTAACCCTCAATGTTGTACTGCTTTTGCAGGATGGCCGTCCTTTTTTGATTTGATCAATAAGGACTCTATAACACTAACTGATGACTTTTCGTACGGAATGCACAGAGTGGAGACAACCTGCAGTCAGGTACAAAACCAGATTTACACCTTTTTATACCCTGCTATGAAAACAACGTCTTTGAATTTTATTTATTTATTTTTTTTCTATTTGTAGTGTGGTGCTCACCTGGGCCACTTTTTTGATGATGGACCTCGACCAACAAAGAAACGCTACTGCATAAACTCTGCTTCTCTCAATTTCCGGGCAAAAAACAGTCCTTTTGAGGAGGTGGAAGCATCCGGAGGAGCAGGTCAATCACCACCTTCTAGTAAGAATGAAGAACTTTAATAGGACTTGAAATAGACCAATCAGATATCACGCTACTCCAAAGTCACTCCTGAACTATCAATTCCAAATCAAGTGAGCCGTGCAATCAGACAAATATATGCTTAGCAACATTCGTCTGAATGATGGGTCCTTCAGGATCACAATATGCAAAATCAATGTCCAGATAACAGATTAGAATGGCCTTATGTTTGCTCCGCAACTTCTTCACTTGAATTTTGTATCATTTGAAGAGCTCACATCGCTTCAGAGATTTGCTCTGCTAAACTGTTTTTGAACACTTGGTGGTAATTTTCAATTAGGTACAAAAGTCTGAGACTACATTGGAAATCTGGGATTTTTCTTTCTTTTCATTTAAATAATAATAAAAAAAAAGATTCAGAATTGTAAACAACTTTAAAACAAGGAAACAATATAGTGGGAAAATGTATAAGACTAGGTAACTAATCAAGTAAATTTCAGACATCAGTCTTTGTACAGAGAGTCAGATATTCTTCCATTGAAGCTCAAGGTGATTTTTGAATCATACTCAAATCATACTGGAGAACATGATTATCATGTCACAAACTTCCTGGTGTCATTAAAACAAAACAAGGACAAACCAAATACAAATATTTTTCATATTCTTGTTGATTTTTTCAATTCAGATTTGAACTCAGATTGTTTTTTTCTGATCATATAATTTGTAATGGAAAAAAGAAATATGCATTTTCACTAGTCGTCTCTGACTTTTTGGACCCCATTGTCCAATGATTGGAAATTAATTATATATGTATACTTTCTCAGAGTGCGGTGTTGTTTTTGAAGTGACATGTGATACAGGGAGGTCAAGAAGTTTGAGGAAAATTCTATGCAAATGCTCCTGTGAGCAGTAAAATAAGCACCGAGTGGAGAACAAAGCATTCTTTGAAATAAAATGGAACAGATGACAAATGTTTAGTCTGAACACAAATGTAGCCTGACTTTTAAGGGTGCTTTTTTGGTCTCCCTGCTTGCAGTGCCTATTTTTGTCCTGAGTTTATTTTATTTTTTTCCTGAGATATGGATTTACTTTGATAGAATTTAATTCATATTGACCAGTGTGATTAAAGAAAAGAGATATTAGAAATAATGTGTTTTTGTGAATTTTGTTCACATATTTTACATGTATTTTTTCTTTATATGAATTAGTTTAATTGCTTCATTTGATTTATATTAAATATTTATAAATGATCCATTGATTTATTTATGTGCTTCAAACTTGTGACGTTGTAGTCGGTCACAAGATGCACAAGAATTAATCAATTAATCAGTCAAAGCTATCATAAAGCTTCAGACGACATTCATATAGTGTGCTATTTGTGTGTATGGTGCCTTGCTTTTGTCCTTCAAGCTTGACAGCTCCTGGTCACTCTATGTTTTGATTAGGTATTACTTTATTTTGATAGTCCACTTTAGACATTGTGCTGATTATAAGTAACTTTGCAGCTACATATCAACTACCAGTCATTAGAGTATTAGTAGACTGTCTGCTTAAGATCTGCTAATACTTTATTTTGATGGTCTGCTAATAGACTGTAAGTAACTTTGCAAGTACTTCAAATTATTCTACTAACCCCAACCCTAACCTAACAGTCTACTAATGCTCTAATGAGGAAATTTAGACAACCCTGTATGTCCTCTTTAGGTTAACTGCAGAGGTCTGCCTGGTGAGCTGCTGAAAGTCCTTCAAGCCTGGAGAGATTACGTCAGCCTCACCATCCTCTTTGGAGTGCTGTTGTTTAGAGAACAGAGTGGTTGGCCTTACTCTGAGAGTGTGGGAAAAATTGTCCAACGGGCCTGTCGCTGAGAGCGTTTATGTTACCGATGCAATAAAGAATATTTACAAGTCAGGTGTGTTTAGACTGAGGAACGCTGGTGGTGGGGGGGGCTTTCGACGGAAAATGGAGGTTTGGGGGGGGGACTGGCAGCTGGAGTGTCTCAAACCAGCTTTCAACCCCATATCATCTCCCACCCGGAAGTCAAACAATTTTGTCATTTATGGAGCAAAAATGAACATGCAGGACACTCTCGGTAGGTAGCGTGACTACTCAGCCTTTCTTTTGTAGCTGGAATTCCAAAACATCCCGTTTCTGACCCAGACATTAATGCTTTAATGCACAGACTATAAAGCTCGTCCGTTAGTCTGTTTTCATGTTCAGACTGTCCGCCTCACTTCCTGCTACTGAAGTGTCACCCCGAGCAAGTCATACTATATCTTGTCCCACTGGCCCCATTAGTTTGCTCTATGAAAGCACTAAACCAAACAAAAGATCCCCTGGCAGCAGCCGTACAACCCAAACACACAACCCATGATCCACAAAGTCATCCAACACATAAACACCTCTCTCGAACCCTGGGACAAACACTAGACTCTCCATATAGACTGAACACACTCATTCACAGTTGAGTACGCATGTGTGCAAGCCCCCTTCTTTCCTGCTTCATAGCCTGCCATTAACTGTAGCACTGTGCTGACTTTGAGGGATTACAGGGGCTTTGCACAGACCTGCCTCTGTGTTCACCTGAAAATGCTTGCTTGATTAAGACCGCAGCGTTGTTGCAGGCACAGGAAACCTTGAATTTACCAGGGTTTATCAATTATTAATGTTAGTTTTCTCCTTCCTTCCTTCAATCTGTGGAGGACTTAAAAATTGTACTTGATAAATCAGGCCCCTTTACCAATCATACATTCAGGCCCTTTAACCCATGTAGTCACTTTCATATTCAAAGATTGTGGAACGTTTGTGCAAACCAAACTGAAATTAGGTGCTTGGAAAGCAATGGAAGTGGTTTATGTTTAGCTTTCCAAGTACCACTGCAATCTGTGCAAAGAAGTTCTATATCCACACAAATCACACATTGAAAAAGTTCCCCCCATATGGCTCTTTTCCATGCAATAATGGGGACTAAAGTTTTCACCTTTCAAAATTACCATAAACGTATTTTAAAAGTCCATATTCCAGGTCTACTTGCATCCGTTTTGAACATAGAAATCTTTCATTCCAGTTAACTATAACTGCATGAAATGAGCAACCTCCTTTTGTGTTCCACAGAAGAAGGTCAAACGTGTTTGGAACAAATTAAGGGTAAATGATGACAGAATTTTCATTTTTGGTTTAACTATCTCTTTAAGTCCGGAATCAATTCGATACAAATGTTTACACCTTGAAATTCACCATTCCTTTACCACAGTTGGACACACCTCAAGGACCAAGAGTGAATTAGGAGATGCCTTTGGAGGCCCTTTCCAACTAATCAGATTCCTGAAGGCACTTCCTGATTGTCCTGAAAGAATTGCTTCATCCCAAGCTCTCTCAGACTTGTTAAAGTCAGAATCACCTTCCCCCTGCATTTGGGATGCTTCGGATGTCATAATCAGGCCAACTGCAGAAGCCAAGAAGAAAGGGAGGACAAGCACTAAAGTGAGAGTCAAAAAATAACTTGTGGAATAGTGTAGCTCTGCCAGCTCTATCAGGCATTCGTCTGATGGATGTGTTGTGACTCCTTTCCTGGAGAAAAGTCAATGATCTCATTTCAGCTCTGTTAACTTCTGCCAAGTATTTACTTTTTTCAATGAGCAGTGTGGGGGCAGAGGGACAGAGTCTGCCTGTGGCCTCATTCCAAATGATGCAATTTGACAAAAACCACATGAAGGGCCGAGGGTATCCAGTATGGCCAGGGTCTCGAGCTTGAATGCAACACTCAGCATCTATTAGGCCCTGCTTGTTCCAAGTGCGCCTTTCGTCTGATTGGTTCCAAATGCGCTCAGATATATTTTGCCCTAGGTTGTACCAATCACAAAAATAATCATTTGGTCAGAAAATAACAAGACATTTGCACCGAGCCAAAAACAAATTGGCACTCATTTTGATACTAAACTAAATGGTTTATCTTTTAAGTTGTTTGGGAATATTGTGCAGGTTGTCTTTCCCTCTACTGTCGTCTTGCACTACTTTTGCTGAACTGGAGTTGGGCGTCTGCAAGTGAGACATCACAGCTTTGGAATGCCACCAGGCAATCACCACACCACCTCTCCAGCATGCCGAACATAAATAAACCCCAGGATCTAGCCGCCTTGTTATTCCTAGCATTACTATCAGGAAGTGTCCGGCGGTGATCTATACTATTCAAATAGTTAATTTCCAGCCTCAGTAAGACATTCTTTTCCCAGGACAGGGAATTAAAAAGCAGCTCTGTGTTTTGAAGTTGGTCAAGGGGATGAGGCTCACCACGACCCCTGTGTTTGGTTTAGGAGTACGTGCTGTTATCGGGGATGTGTGTGTCCGTCTGCAGCTGGTGTATTGGAATGAAGAGTCAAGTCCGGCATCTCTCGAGCCGGGAAAACGTCATTTCTATCCCTGTTTGCTTCGAATCTGCCAGGTTGTTTTGACTGCCTAAGTTTGCATCTCGAGCACACATCCTGATGAACCCCGTGAATGTGTCCTGTTCATGACCCCGCAGCTGTCCTAAGGGTGGAGCGAATGTCTTCGGGAGAGCTTTAATAGGTGATGAATGCAGAAGCGTAACTTTTACGGACAAGCTTGGGATCGGGCTCGCTGTTCTAAAGTGAAAGCTTAAGCATTCAGACGGAGCCGATTATGTAGGAGAGCGAGGTTTAATAATGAATCCGATGTCTCCATTTTAGGCTTTTGGGAGAACAACCAGTGGGTGCCTTTGTTGTGCAGTGGACGGAACTGAGCCATACCATATTGACACAGGAAAATGTGGTTAAAGTTAATTTATTCTTTAAGTAGAGGATGTATGCAACATGTTAGCCATATGATTAATTAATAGGTAGAGGTGTGTGTTTATGAGAAAGGAAGTTCAGTATGGCATCCGAAGGTTCTGGGATCAATTATGTCGAGGAGAAAGTGGAGTGAAATTGTGGCCACTGGGCCTCTTGTTTCTTTGCTGAGTTCTGCGGTTCATGCCGTTGAGCGAAAATTAGCTTTTATAAGAGCATGTTCAAGAGCTGACACCATAAAACTGACAGAGGGCATTTGTGCCTTTGTAGTTTTAGCCTGTGCAGGACTTGCATCTGGAGGAAAAGACAAGATTAAGGTTCTTAGCTGGCCCCCTCTCTCCCATAGCCCATGGGAGGAAAGGCAGTATCTTTGAGTCCAGAGTTAAATATAGAATGGTTACAAAGCACTCACGATTTGCATACCTGAGAATAAAATGGTTCTGTACTGGAACAACTTAGCCAAACTGCGGAGGAAGCCATGGGAATTTCCCTCCGCACTGAAGCCCAGAAATGTGGAAAATCTTCTGGAGAATTAAGCTGCTCAGAACAACTGCTGATTTAAACTCTGAATTAAAAAAGTAAATCCATGCCTTCAACCAAGCAACTTCATTGAAAAACAGTCAAGCAGAAAGACGAGACATATTGATTTCCGTACAATATGATGAAATTCTTCTTAAGATGCCAGGTGAGATGACCATGATGGGTTTAAAATCATATTCCAGTGCTTGGTTTATGTCCATGAAATTGCAAACAAAATACTTTTTGTTAGCTTGGATACCTTGTCTAAGCCATATAACATGCAATATGACATGATTTGGGTGCAGGCTCTTGTGGTTTCCAATCAAATTTGGCTGGTTATTTAATTAAAAAAAATTTTTTACGGCAACAAAAATAGATTCAAAAGAAGCCAAAGGATCAAGCTTTGTTTCGTTCTCTATGCTTGTTGCTTGGTATGTAACTTGCTGTGCGTGTTTATGCATGTTAAAATTAACCAAATATTCATATATTTTTAAACATATATAAACATCATAGTAAAATTGACTACAATTAATGCATATAACATGACATAATATTATCTACATTTAAAATACATTGTTGTCAAAAGCCAAAACCTATGACTAAAACAGAAAATTGTCAAATCAAACACAGGTCCTGACACACATACCACATTCAGTTGCTAAGGAGCACCATGTAAACACTTGTCAGCTCACAAAAAAATTTTTTTCCCCATTCACGTTTTTTACTCACTCTTTTTTTTTTTTTCTTCCTCTCCAAAGCAAGTAAACTTGCCTCTGGCTCCCTGGGCGGCGGGGAGCATTGAGCGAACGCCAAATCTTTAGGATGTCACCGCTGCTCAGTTGCGTCCACTTAGCCTTCCAGACTTTCCCCTGGCTTCTTTTCAAAACAAATCTTGGAGCGGCCCAGAGAAAGTGCATTCTTTCAGGGTCCCTGTGAGCAGTGCTCATGCGCTCCGCCGCTGCCAGAGGTTGCCTAGACAGACACACTGAGACGGCATTTATTTACATAATTCACATCAAGAAAAATATACATACAAGATACATGTTGGGTGTACATTGTCTTAATTGTATCAATTGCCTAATACATAGTTTATGCACACAGTGAATCTCTGGAATTGTGTTTTATGAAGTACTTCAGTCTTCTCCTTCTGATCATAATGAAAATGTTGCTAAATACCATTGACAAACTGTAAGTTGTTAATTAATGCTGTTATAATATTTCTTCTTATAGAGGTATGACATATAGTGAGTTCGTATTAGAAATGCAATTGCAAAAGACTAAACCTTAGCTTGACTTGGCAAACTCTGGTGTCACCTTCCGCCACTCAAGCGAATGAGTTAAACTAACTTTGCTTTAATCTGATGTTCTTCTGTTGGCTTTGGCAGGTATTTCATGGCGATCCAGTGTTGTTTTACTTCCTCTGTTTGCTTGGCTAATGGTGAATGGGCTTTTGGCAAATACTTCAGGTTGCCTATTTGAGTAGTGAGATTAGGCAGCTGTTAGCATTTGGTGCAATCAACAAAGCCCCAAAACTTTTCTCTCTACAGGATCAATATGTAAACATAAACCAGAAGAATCCCCATCTGTGTTAAAATTGTACTGCCAATTTCAATTACAGTAGATGCTTTTTTTTCCAGTTGTATTGGTTTGGAATCAGTTTCTTCAGAATAATGACATTTTATTGGCAGTAGTGCTATTGATATTAATGTTCAAGTAAGACAAAACTGAGAACTGAGAAGTGATGCTGATTATTATTATTTCTCACAGGTTGCTTGTGCTCAGGAGCCTTCTCATTATACTCTTGAGTATAACTTTGTCTCAGATGTTTCTCACTGTTTTTTATTGCTACGAAATAGCTTTTTATGGCTCAGGAAATTTAATAGGGTTTTAATGGGGTTCTCAAATATGTCTCATTTGAGTAATAACTTTGTGTCTTTTTTTTCTTCTTCTTAAAAATGAAACCATTTTAACAAAAGTATTAGGGCTGCACAATTATGACAAAATTCATAACTGTCGGTTATTCCCTTGAAATTGTAATTGCAATTATTAATTACGATTATCACAATTTGATCACAACATTGAATGATGTTTTGAATAGATTTATACCATTGTTTGAAGCAACTCCATGCCATATTTTTATATGAAAATAGACTAGATGAAAGCACTCTTCCTGAAAAACCTTTGTTTTTTTTTATAGCATTAAGCCTCAAATGTCAACTATGCATTGGTTTGGTTTCTTCTTTAAAAAAATATGCATGGTATTATAATGTTATACTAAAATTAAAACAATGGGAAAAAAAACTTAAGATCACCTGTAGAAAGAAAAAAAACATCTTAAGCACGTAGTATAATGTAAGTGGATTTTTTATTTTTTTTTGTAATTGTGACATCTGTAATTGTAATCACATAGTTAGAAATTTGATGAATTGTGCAGCCCTAGTAAGTATAGAGCTGCAAAATTGCGGATGGAATCTTAGCACAGTTTGAGAGATTTTTTTTTAGCTTTTGAGGAGACACATGTGAAAACTTGTGAAATATTAAGCAAAATTCTCCATTTGCTCTCATTTAATGCTTATTTATTTCTAGGAGAACCATCTGAGATATTGAAGAGATCTCTTTTATGATTTTTAAAAATTCTTTCTGACAGGTATTTGCAGATTGCTAATGTCTAAGAATTTATGTGTGAGTCATTTTAGAATTGTAATATATTGATGTATATTATATTGGTATATATTTGAGTTCTTTAAGTAATGTTGTCATTTTGAGTATTTTTTCTTGTTTTTACTTAAAATATGTCCATCATTTTAGCTTGCTTTTAAATCTTTTTATTTCATTTCTATTAATAAGCAAAACAGCAAGGACTTTCTTGCTTATTTTGTGGATTTTGCAGGTAGTGACAACGTTGACCTTTAGTGTCTCCTCCCTCACTTCTTTTATATCATCTCACATTCCAAACATTCCTGATGCAACAGGACTCACCAATCACTCCCTCACCCAGCCCTAAAACTAAACAAAGGTCACAGGGACTGACCTTCGCTCCAGGCGCCCAACCAAACTACAGGTGACGGGGAAAAGCTTTAGAAAGGTATGTAGCATTAGCTGAAGCGTGTGTCCTTATCTCGAATGTCTGAATACTGATTTACTTCAAAAGAAGCTGATCAATAACTCAAATCAATGACCCACGAAACCCTTGTCTTCATGGAAAATGCCAATCAGAAAACGTAAAGGAAATAGACACTTAGGTCTGAATGGATCAATGAAGAATTCAGGTTACGTACGATTTTAGGTAAAGAGTTTAGGAAAAGTATACATATATGTTCGATGATCCAGCACTATTTTCTAGGTTTATGATCATTATTAAATGCTTCAAAACCCTTATATATTTCATTCGTTCATTTAAATGAATATCCAGTTTCATTACAAGTTCAGCTCAATTGACATTATTTGTTTACAAAACAAAATCCACTTTATTTTCCAGTTCCAATAACAAAAGTTATTTATCTATCCCACAATGCAACAATCTTCAATAGATTTATTTATTTAAAAAAAAAAAAAAAAAAGTATTTTTATAAATACATATATCAATTTATTTATATAAAAAAGAGCCAAAATTTGGGTTTCACTGAAGCACTTACAATGGATGTGAATAGTGCCAATCCAGAACCATTAAAATACTCAGTTTCAATATTACAGACACACAAATGACATGATTTTACATGTTAACATGATTTTAGTATGATAAAATCATTTACTAACCTTTTTAGTTTTTAGTTACATCCAATTTTACAACTTTGTTGCCATGACAATATAAAGCCGTAAAGTCTAAAATTACTTAAACTGATTAATTAAACAGCTTTAAAGCTCAAGTTATAAACAAATTTGACCAGATTAATTAACTTGGTTACTTTTATAATATAACAAGCTTCACATTTCTGCTTTTAAATTCTCAAAGACTTGAGGAAAAAATCCTTCAGTTCCACTGTAAGTGCCTCATGGTAACCTTGAAAACGAAGGACAAGTCAAAATTGTTTTTTTTTGTTATAGTAATCAACATATATATATATATATATATATATATATATATATATATATATATATATATTAATATTTTGTAAACTGCAATAGAAATAACTTTTAAATGTTAAAATTCTTTATTACTGCGACGTGTGGTGTGTGTGTGAGAGAAAGTGAAAGTGACGTGACGTGGCCAATTATGGTGACCCATACTCGGAGTTAGTGCTCTGCATTTATCCCATCCTAAGTGCACACACACAGCAGTGAACACACACCCGGAGCAGTGGGCAGCCATTTATGCTGCGGCGCCCAGGGAGCAGTTGGGGGTTCGGTGCCTTGCTCAAGGGCACCTCAGTCGTGGTATTGAAGGTGGAGAGAGCACTGTACATTCACTCCCCCCACCTACAATCCCTGCCAGTACGAGACTCGAACCCGCAACCTTTGGGTTACGAGTCCGACTCTCTAACCATTAGGCCACAACTTCCCCAAATTTTCAAGAGAGCGCGAACGCAGTCCCCCACTACCATACATTATGCAGTCGAGATTCCCACATTTGGGGAATTTGC
>NW_015643253.1:1116410-1121382 GCF_001515625.1 Sinocyclocheilus rhinocerous | reverse complement strand
TGTAAACACTTGTCAGCTCACAAAAAAATTTTTTTCCCCATTCACGTTTTTTACTCACTCTTTTTTTTTTTTTCTTCCTCTCCAAAGCAAGTAAACTTGCCTCTGGCTCCCTGGGCGGCGGGGAGCATTGAGCGAACGCCAAATCTTTAGGATGTCACCGCTGCTCAGTTGCGTCCACTTAGCCTTCCAGACTTTCCCCTGGCTTCTTTTCAAAACAAATCTTGGAGCGGGCCCACAGAAAGTGCATTCTTTCAGGGTCCCTGTGAGCAGTGCTCATGCGCTCCGCCGCTGCCAGAGGTTGCCTAGACAGACACACTGAGACGGCATTTATTTACATAATTCACATCAAGAAAAATATACATACAAGATACATGTTGGGTGTACATTGTCTTAATTGTATCAATTGCCTAATACATAGTTTATGCACACAGTGAATCTCTGGAATTGTGTTTTATGAAGTACTTCAGTCTTCTCCTTCTGATCATAATGAAAATGTTGCTAAATACCATTGACAAACTGTAAGTTGTTAATTAATGCTGTTATAATATTTCTTCTTATAGAGGTATGACATATAGTGAGTTCGTATTAGAAATGCAATTGCAAAAGACTAAACCTTAGCTTGACTTGGCAAACTCTGGTGTCACCTTCCGCCACTCAAGCGAATGAGTTAAACTAACTTTGCTTTAATCTGATGTTCTTCTGTTGGCTTTGGCAGGTATTTCATGGCGATCCAGTGTTGTTTTACTTCCTCTGTTTGCTTGGCTAATGGTGAATGGGCTTTTGGCAAATACTTCAGGTTGCCTATTTGAGTAGTGAGATTAGGCAGCTGTTAGCATTTGGTGCAATCAACAAAGCCCCAAAACTTTTCTCTCTACAGGATCAATATGTAAACATAAACCAGAAGAATCCCCATCTGTGTTAAAATTGTACTGCCAATTTCAATTACAGTAGATGCTTTTTTTTCCAGTTGTATTGGTTTGGAATCAGTTTCTTCAGAATAATGACATTTTATTGGCAGTAGTGCTATTGATATTAATGTTCAAGTAAGACAAAACTGAGAACTGAGAAGTGATGCTGATTATTATTATTTCTCACAGGTTGCTTGTGCTCAGGAGCCTTCTCATTATACTCTTGAGTATAACTTTGTCTCAGATGTTTCTCACTGTTTTTTATTGCTACGAAATAGCTTTTTATGGCTCAGGAAATTTAATAGGGTTTTAATGGGGTTCTCAAATATGTCTCATTTGAGTAATAACTTTGTGTCTTTTTTTTCTTCTTCTTAAAAATGAAACCATTTTAACAAAAGTATTAGGGCTGCACAATTATGACAAAATTCATAACTGTCGGTTATTCCCTTGAAATTGTAATTGCAATTATTAATTACGATTATCACAATTTGATCACAACATTGAATGATGTTTTGAATAGATTTATACCATTGTTTGAAGCAACTCCATGCCATATTTTTATATGAAAATAGACTAGATGAAAGCACTCTTCCTGAAAAACCTTTGTTTTTTTTTATAGCATTAAGCCTCAAATGTCAACTATGCATTGGTTTGGTTTCTTCTTTAAAAAAATATGCATGGTATTATAATGTTATACTAAAATTAAAACAATGGGAAAAAAAACTTAAGATCACCTGTAGAAAGAAAAAAAACATCTTAAGCACGTAGTATAATGTAAGTGGATTTTTTATTTTTTTTTGTAATTGTGACATCTGTAATTGTAATCACATAGTTAGAAATTTGATGAATTGTGCAGCCCTAGTAAGTATAGAGCTGCAAAATTGCGGATGGAATCTTAGCACAGTTTGAGAGATTTTTTTTTAGCTTTTGAGGAGACACATGTGAAAACTTGTGAAATATTAAGCAAAATTCTCCATTTGCTCTCATTTAATGCTTATTTATTTCTAGGAGAACCATCTGAGATATTGAAGAGATCTCTTTTATGATTTTTAAAAATTCTTTCTGACAGGTATTTGCAGATTGCTAATGTCTAAGAATTTATGTGTGAGTCATTTTAGAATTGTAATATATTGATGTATATTATATTGGTATATATTTGAGTTCTTTAAGTAATGTTGTCATTTTGAGTATTTTTTCTTGTTTTTACTTAAAATATGTCCATCATTTTAGCTTGCTTTTAAATCTTTTTATTTCATTTCTATTAATAAGCAAAACAGCAAGGACTTTCTTGCTTATTTTGTGGATTTTGCAGGTAGTGACAACGTTGACCTTTAGTGTCTCCTCCCTCACTTCTTTTATATCATCTCACATTCCAA
Source organism: Sinocyclocheilus rhinocerous (assembly GCF_001515625.1). NCBI lineage: Eukaryota > Metazoa > Chordata > Actinopteri > Cypriniformes > Cyprinidae > Sinocyclocheilus > Sinocyclocheilus rhinocerous. The sequence continues at coordinate 1,119,098 of NW_015643253.1, read as the reverse complement.
ACATTCCTGATGCAACAGGACTCACCAATCACTCCCTCACCCAGCCCTAAAACTAAACAAAGGTCACAGGGACTGACCTTCGCTCCAGGCGCCCAACCAAACTACAGGTGACGGGGAAAAGCTTTAGAAAGGTATGTAGCATTAGCTGAAGCGTGTGTCCTTATCTCGAATGTCTGAATACTGATTTACTTCAAAAGAAGCTGATCAATAACTCAAATCAATGACCCACGAAACCCTTGTCTTCATGGAAAATGCCAATCAGAAAACGTAAAGGAAATAGACACTTAGGTCTGAATGGATCAATGAAGAATTCAGGTTACGTACGATTTTAGGTAAAGAGTTTAGGAAAAGTATACATATATGTTCGATGATCCAGCACTATTTTCTAGGTTTATGATCATTATTAAATGCTTCAAAACCCTTATATATTTCATTCGTTCATTTAAATGAATATCCAGTTTCATTACAAGTTCAGCTCAATTGACATTATTTGTTTACAAAACAAAATCCACTTTATTTTCCAGTTCCAATAACAAAAGTTATTTATCTATCCCACAATGCAACAATCTTCAATAGATTTATTTATTTAAAAAAAAAAAAAAAAAAGTATTTTTATAAATACATATATCAATTTATTTATATAAAAAAGAGCCAAAATTTGGGTTTCACTGAAGCACTTACAATGGATGTGAATAGTGCCAATCCAGAACCATTAAAATACTCAGTTTCAATATTACAGACACACAAATGACATGATTTTACATGTTAACATGATTTTAGTATGATAAAATCATTTACTAACCTTTTTAGTTTTTAGTTACATCCAATTTTACAACTTTGTTGCCATGACAATATAAAGCCGTAAAGTCTAAAATTACTTAAACTGATTAATTAAACAGCTTTAAAGCTCAAGTTATAAACAAATTTGACCAGATTAATTAACTTGGTTACTTTTATAATATAACAAGCTTCACATTTCTGCTTTTAAATTCTCAAAGACTTGAGGAAAAAATCCTTCAGTTCCACTGTAAGTGCCTCACGGTAACCTTGAAAACAAAGGACAAGTCAAAATTGTTTTTTTTTGTTATAGTAATCAACATTAATGCTAGAAGTGCTATCAGTTCAGCTTAAGCGTTACTGAATCTGAGTATTCAGTTAACTAATTGGTTTGTACTGTGATAAATGAGTTCCAGGTTGGATTTCACTTAATGCAGGTCATAAAACTGAATGTATAATAATTATACAAAAGCTTGGCCAGGCGTGTTCTGCTCAGTGTGATGGTAGTGAGGTTCACAGTCTCAGCCGCACTTGAGCTGTTATTTGGGGAGATCAGGAATGTGCAGTGGGCCATTCGCTCTCTTTTGAAGACTTCATGTCTCAGAGGCCAACATTCCATACATTTGTTAATTAATTAATTGAAGAACAGAGCGGAATTTACAGGGCTACACTGAGACTGTGTATGAATGTGTGTTGTGCGTGCATGTTTGTATTTGTACATAGATAGATGTGTGTGTGTGTGACAGAGAAGTCATGTCTCCGAAAATATTTCCTCTGCTGGAAAAACATTTGCCTTCGAGGAAAAACTCACAAAGTTGTGATTTGCTGCACCCTGTTAGACTGTGTTCAGCCAATAGAAGAACAGAGATTCAGTACTGACCAAAAGTTGGTCTATTCATAAACTTTACATGTGTCTCCACTTGGCAAAACCCCCTGTAGAACATATTTGAGATTGCTGTCGCCATATGACGGAAGAGCGTGTGGAGAAAAGGAATTTCTTTTACAACAACTGTGTGGAAGTAAAATAAACAGTTGAACACAGAAATTTACTCACTGATTTACAACCATCGATAACGGTCACTCTCAACTACTTCAGTTTCCAATAGTTCACATTCAAACGTACTAAACTTTTTTATATGTAAAGTCCAACAGCAGCACCAATTTAAACTTCTCAGTTTAAAAAAAAAACAGACTTCAGATTACAACAAATCGACTTAAATAACCGTGTGTGTGTGTATAAGTGTATAATTTATGCAAATAATATATTTTATTATATATTATCTGCATTAAACATATATTAAAAACACATTTAAGTACATACATATACAATTATATATATATATATATATATATGTGTGTGTGTGTGTGTGTGTGTGTGTGTGTGTGTGTGTGTGTGTGTGTGTGTGTGTGTGTTTTATATTTATTATTTAATTTTTAATGGGGAAAAAATGCATTAAATAAGTAATAAAGCAAAACTCTGGTCTCAGACCTTTGAACCCCAAGGTCAAACATTTCCCATTTTCTTGAGGTTAAAACTAGTTGTAATAAAGTGTGCTGTACATCTGAACATGTCTCAGAGACAAAGCAGTGACTGCTGTGTGTCTCTCTTGACAGTGAGGTACACTGAGAGATAAAGCGTCAGGATAGATTTAGCAGAGCTGGAGGCTTTTAGTGGAATGTGCTCATTTGGCATCCTCTGAACTTTAGTGAATGAGTGAATGGGGAGTGTTAGTTGTCAACTTCTCTCGTCTGTGCCGGCAGATGGAGCCTTTGGCCTGCCAGCTGTTGTTTGCAGCACACACATTTAGAGCTGGCATTGAGAGGAACAGACAGCTCAGGTGCTACCTTCTGATGGCAACCAGGAGAAAGCTCAAGCTAGCATGTCTATTGCTTGACTGGAGCAGGACACCC
>NW_015643253.1:1073589-1116319 GCF_001515625.1 Sinocyclocheilus rhinocerous | reverse complement strand
CATCATTTTCCATTGCTAATATTTCATTATTTTATAGTAGATGGTGAACTATTGTTTTTACAGTGATGAGGGCTCTTAATGGATTGTTCCCTGTCTGCTGCTTTTGACTTCAGCTCAGTAGTCACTGGTGAAAATCTTGGGATTGTACACATTCTTTAGTCAGCTAATTAGTTAATCTAGTCGTGAGAGAGCAAGGAAGGTGGAGAAAAACCAGTGAGCAAAGTTTTCACACTTCATCTCAGCCTGGGAGGTACATCCTTTGTGTTGGTTACACTTTGACCTTAACAAAATGTGGAGGTAAAAGTCTGGCAGGCAGCAGAAAAAAACCTCTTGAAAATGCTTGAATTTCCTATTATAACAGATAGTTTAGGCTGGCCATATCTTAATAGCATATATTTTTTATGGCCCCACTTTATATTAAGTGGCCTTAACTACTATGTACTTACATCAAAAATTAAGTACAATGTACTTATTGTGTTCATATTGTATTAAAACACTTTTGCTGCTATGAAGGGGGGATACGGGTAAGGTTAGGGACAGGTTTGTTGGTATGGGTAGGTTTAAGGGTGGGTTAAGGTGTAAGGGATGGGTCAACTGTGTAATTATAAATGTAATTACAGAAATTAATTACAGATGTAATTACATGCAGGTATTTTTAAAATATAAGTACAATGTAAAAACATGTATGTACACAATAAGTGCATTGTACCAAATTATTAATTTAAATGTAAGTACATAGTTGTTAAGGCCACTTAATATAAAGTGGGTCCTTTTTTATATATATTCTTTTCTAGACCAAATTATTAATTTGTACTATTTGGCATTAATGAAGCCTTATTGTTCACTCACCATCATCCAAAACAACTCAAGATGTTTATAGTGATACATCCCTATCAAAAGTCCTCAAACACCCCACTCTTATTGTCTTATCAACAAACTAGCATGACACGCACTCCCCTTATGGCTGCTTTACTGAAGAATGTCTCGCATACAGCATTCACATCTGACCTTTCCACCGGGTCAAGAGCCACAGTGCAATTGCTCTGGGCCATCAGACTACAGGCCGCGTTATGGCACTCAATTAGATCATGGTGCTAAATTTGCAGAGATGTGGCAAGACCAAAGCTTTTAGGACAACACATGTTGGTCAGTTAATATAAAGATTTTTCCTTGACAGGACAATCATCATTAGTTGAACCAGTAACCATATTAAGGTAAGATTTTTATAAGAATATCCAATATGTACCATCTTATTTGTTTTGAATGGGCTCACAAGGTCTATTTCTGGATTGCTAACGTGATTAGAATGTTTGCTACGTTTATTTGTGCATGACTTTGGTTATGTTAACAGCCTTAGCAGATACTAGCTATCGGGAGATAAGATGAACTAATGGCCAGATGTCTAACTGATGGCAGATCAGCTTTACCCGAGGTTCTTTCACCTGCTGGAGTGGCCCTTTGTGTGCAGATCAGTCTATTGTATGGTATGTTTGTGCACAAACACAACTTCTCATGTAAATGGAGGTGGTCTGGGTCAGGCCCTCAGGGTCCCGGGAACAGTGGGAGTGCGTCATGGCTGATTCCACCTGTTGCCTGAACTGGTAATATGTCAAGTCATTTGTTAACTGCTTCCGTTTACAACAGTGAGCGCAAGCTACATTAAAGTGATTATTACGTTTTGAATATGGATATTTTTCTTACAAAAACGCATCGATTCACTACAGAAGACCTTTGTTCACCCCCCGGAGCCATGTGAGACACTTTTTTTATGGATGGGCGATTTTTATTTAAGTTCTTTTGGACAGAAGCAATGCAACACCCGCTGAGTGGCATTAAACAGCTTGAAAGATCAAAGACAATTTTTTATATAACTCCGACTGGATTCGTCTGAAAGAAGAAAGTCATATACACCTAGGATGCCTCGGTGGTGAGTAAAACGCAGCCTAATTTTCATTTTTGGGTGAATTAACCCTTTAAGTTTTAGTTTATGTTAAAAAGGTGTAATTTAAATGAATACATTTTTTATATATATAATTCAAATACATGAATCTAAATATTTTTGTGAGTGAAAAATCCCATTTAGGTAAACTTTGGTTTTAAATTTTATGGTGAAAAGCATGCCGTTTAAGACACCTATTCAAACTAGTTCTTCTAACCACGGCATCTATACTAAGCCATCATCTCAAGTGCTACATGTGATTCCCACAGTAAACTAAATGTAGCCTCTTGACACAGTGACACACAAGCGTTCTCCTGAATCAGCACCTTCTGTTGACCTGTGACGCCACATTGTACCTGCTTCCCAAACTAGAGCGTGAGTTCACAGAGGACCTTTTCCATATAGACAGGCCACCCTTTCCTTTTCCAGCTGACTACATTAAGAATACGAGAGCCTGGAGACTGAATAGACCAGCGGACCCTGCTATTCACAGGGGACTCAGGTTCAGTGAGGTGGGAGTTTGTGTGAGCTTGCACACACACATTGCCTCCGTCTCTCCAAGGTGGCCTGGGAGCTGGCCAGACGTCTATGTCACTTCAAAAGGGAGGGGATGGGAGATGCAGCTCAGACTGATAATTTGTCTTTACGGCCCCACGTCACCTTTAACCCCTCGACAGGGTGACTGACCATAAATAGTCCATTTACCAGTTAGGCTGCCATGTTGGCCTTTATAATGTGTGTGTGTGTTTACTTCTAAATGTATAATACATTTAGAGAGAGAGAGAGAGAGAGAGAGAGAGAGAAATTGAATATATATATATATATATATATATATAATTACAAGTAAACGCACACACTGTATTTTCATTTATTATTATTATTTCGTATAAATGTATAATACATATAAAATATATTTACAAAAATGTATTCACATTTCTATGATATCTATTAATATTATATATTATAATAATAAATAACATGTAATTATATCATTTGTCATTTATATAATTATTTCTAATTTAATTTACAAAATTATAAAATTGTAATAAATATAATTCTGTAATGTATTAAAATAAATATAATTATACAATATACATAAAATATAACTATTATTATTATATTATGTGTGTGTTTACTGTAAATGTATAACATAAAATATTTCTTCACAGTTCTTATATATATATATATATATATTATACATTGTTTAATAATAAATAAACAATGTATAATATATTTATTATATTGTTATAAATATTACATTATTAATATACGCTTTATCTCATACACATTAAATATGAATAGTATATAGGTAATATTATTAAATATCAAATATTGTGGCTACTTTGATTCTGCTTTCAGCTAGTAGTAAAACTGTATTAAATGCATTTTGTCATATTTAAGTACATTTACCTTTAAAATTAATGAAGAAAATGTGACTAGCCGTGTACCATGTGAAGAAAACGTCAGAGATCCATTTATAACAAACAGTAAAACTTGCTCATCTTATTGCCAGAGACTTCTTCACAAGATTTGATAAGCTGCCTCATGAGCATTGATCATTTTCTGTTTCATTTTTTTCTCATACCGCTACTTAAGCAGCTTTGAGACTGAAGTGAAGAAGAAAATGCTTTAACAGTTTGTGTCTGATGTGTGGCTGTAGGCCCCTGACAGCCGGCTTTCATAAATGTATCACATATGTGGGGGCCGCTTTGAGGCTGTCTGGGGGTGAAACGGTTAAAATTGACATCGGGTGGCAAAGGGGCTGTGGTTGGTCTCAAATCTTTTTAGTGTGCCGCGGTGGACGAGTTCTCCCACAATTTGCCCAGAGTGCTCCCCTCCTCTGTCCAAGTGAGAGAGAAAAAGGAAATATGTGTCCAGCACAAAGAATGTCTTTTGAAATGCACATGCTCCTGCTTTTTTACACCCTGTGAGCGCTTTGTTTCCTTCACGTTTCGCTTCAACTGCATTCTTGTGACTTACCACCACAATCATTAGGCTACTTTTCATGGTGGAAATGTATCGCATCTTTAAAATAAATTACTAAACATGGACAATATAACCACAGATTTTTTCCCGGATTTTTAATTTTTTAAAATAAAATATATAGCCTATTGTTAATGAATTTTTTAGCATTGAAAAGCTTTTAACCATTCTTGAATTTTGTAAAAGGAGAGATTGCAAGTGCATTTTGCACAATATGTATACATTCAAGTCAAATGTCTCCATGTTCTGACAAAAGTTTTAAGCTGGCCGTAATCGATCTTGGTAGTACTTTGGGCAGTAATTTGCGGCTGGGGCTATATTGATCGTATTCGTTTCATTCGCTGGCGGTCCTGACGCCGCTCTGTCTGCGGGGGAGTAGTCTGAAATTCCTCTTCTCCACCTTCTTTGGGGGTCTGAGAGCTGTTTTTTTATGAATGAACTGAATACCAACTACAAATTAACCAGTCTCTTTCACAAGAAAAGCACTCCTTCTGCAGCCAGTTCTACAAACATGCATGGTTTCCGAATAATGATGAAGAGCATGCAGCGAGGAATAATATAAAAGTGCAGTAAAAATAACCACCCTGATTTTGGCATATTACGCTGATACAAAGAGTCATGTCGCAAGTACTAGAAAAAGGTTCAAATTCTCATAATAAACAATAAGCATAATATATAAACTTATAAAGGTGCATTAATGCAAAACACGCAATCATTCATTAATTGTTCATAATTTTCTATAATCTGTATTTTTACACATAAAAAAAATACCAAAATTACTTAAAGAAATTATCATAGAGTAACCATAATAGATTCTGACAAAAAAAAAATTGCATCAGTCAGTGACCCATAAAACATACATTTTAAATATTTTGTGATGCACTTTTTAATTTTCTTTCTGTCCTTCTTCCATCTTTGTTGTCCTTTGTGCAGCTCTTGGAGTTCAAGATCCTCCAGCTCTCGGTTATAAAGCCCATCTCTGACACAATTGTATTCATTTGGAGAGGGTTGGGAGGACTTTGCCATTCCTCCCCCGTTTGTCGAGCAGGCTTGGTCAGATCGTGGGAAAGGCCCTCCACGTAAAGCAGTTTATTCTTTGTCACTGTTGTTCTTGTGTAATTGATCTCACTCCACGTCGATGGGCGGAAGACTTCAAAGACACGCGGCTGTTGGAGGTCGATCTGCTTGTGCTCGCGGCCTTGAGGGACAAAAAACAACTGCTTCCCTTTCGCTTACAAAGCACACTTTTGATGAGTGTGTAAAATAGCATAGTACGAGCTCATAGTACCAAGTTATGCACGTGAGGCGTAACGTGAACTGTGTATTTTTGGTGTAGGCTAAATGTCAAATTATTCATGTAGCCTAGTAGCTATGCTGTAATTAAATTATCAATAGGCCTAATTAAATTCCTCAGTGGCCATATAGGATTTACATTACAAACAAAAATTTAGTTGAATGGTTTTCATAACAGAGTCCATTTTTTAACAAATTACGAAACATAGGCCTACATAAGTGTAGTCCAAATCCTGAACTAAAGCGGTTCTTTTTTGTGAATCAAAATCATGCAGCTGCACCAGTGTAGTCCGATTCGCAAAGAATGATTCATAAGAACAGTAGCTATTTATTTATTTAATGAAAATGAACAGAACCATGCTATGCGACCAGTGTTGTCCAATGCCGAACTAACGACTCTTAGTTTTTTTCTAATGAATCCAAACACAATTAAATAAGCAGTGTTACTAAATTAAGCAAATCATGTTTTTTTTAATGCTTTATTATCAACAAATAGCATTTTTTTTCCACATGCATCATTAGGCTACAAACCGCAAATCATGTCTGTCATGCATGCCAGACTTTAAATGAATCAAGAACTGTTTTGTGTTCTAAGGCACACGAGACTTCAAACCAGTGACGACTGTTCAAATGTCTCTCTCTCTCTCTCTCTCTCTCTCTCTCTATATATATATATATACCACATTGTACTGCAATTATGCAACCTCTGACAGTTGAAATCTGAAATGATCTCATCATGTGGCAATGCTGAGGCCAGTAAATGCAATACGAAACTTCTCTCTCAAATATTTATTCCTGAAAAAGTATACTGAAAGAATCGTTAGCGGAAAAACGAAGCCGTTAAGAAAAACAATTGCAGCACATCCCAAGCGAAGATTATATATCGATTACATATCTTGAAATAAACAAATAAATAAACAGTCTATGAACTGTGCTGTGTCTTTATATTTTCTGGAGCGTAGCCAGTAACTATTCTTTTCTCTCTCTCTCTCTTTTTGCGCCTCTCGTGCCCCCTCCCTCCCCGTGTTATCCACCCACGGGAAAAGTGATTTTCGCTTCTCTCCATATATTTTTTAAAATGTATATACCTCGTCCTCATCCACAGTCTGTGGACTTATTTCCGTGTGGGCAGCAGGGATGCATTTAAAATGCCCCCATTTTTTGACTTAAACCAATCCGCGTAGAACCAAGTCGTTCCCCGCACATTCTTGAATCCGCAGTAGCGTGGATTTGACAGTGCAGTCTGTCACACTTCCCTCTGCGAATGTCTCGTTCAAATCGCAATCGATCACTGGGCTTATTTTATTACTAAAGCCACCCCCACTTAATTCTACAGAGGAGATTTTTTCCCCTCTGTGTGTGTGTGTGTGTGTGTGCGCGCGCGCGCGCGCGCGTGTGCCAAATTCTCAACCAAGAGGCAGCACGTGCTTCTCACAATACAGCGCTTTTAATTTAAATTTTGCATCCCCTTCATGTGTGCATTGTTTTTGATAAGCGCGAGACACTGACTGACCGGCGGAGAGCTCGTGCTGCAGGAACGGAAGGTGCGCGAGACTCGGTTTGGATCACACACACACGATGAGCGCGCGCGGTGAGGAAGCCGCCGGCGAAGCTTCAGGATCGCAGGAGCAGCCCGAGCCCGAGCCCGCCCCGGCTGAGCCAAAGAAGAGGGGACCGGGTAGACCCAGGAAGCCGCAACAGGTCAGTTTGTGACTCTTATTTCTTCCACCAATAACAACCTTTATTATTCTAAAGTTTGAATGGACGTGTTTAGACCTGCCAGGCTGCTCAATAAACATTCTTACTGTAACCATATTACTCTTAGCGCGCACTTTATGGCTCATGTTTACATGCACCCCTGCTGCAAAAACAGCTTCAACCAGACTGCGCTGGTTTGCTGGTCTCTCAGACAGGCCTGGTTGCAGTTTTTAAAGGGAATTGGGTCATTTTTCAGTTTGACCAACTTGGCGTCCAGCTAAACCTGCTGAAAACCAGCTTAGCCAGCCTTGGAGATCAAATAGACCAGCAAACCAATTTCTGGTTTAGGATGTTTTTCTATATTTGTGTACTAAGTAATGCATATTTTCGTACTTGTGCACAGTAAAGGATGGAAAGTATATGTTTATCTGGGTAGAAATATAACGTGGCCATAACCATTATATATATATATATATATATATATTCAACATTTTGATTTTATTTAGATTTTTTATTTAATTTCTGATTTTTCCTGTCACATATTTTTACTGTTAATAATGTTTTTTCCTTCACTACTTGATTTTAACATGCATGTCATGCAGTATGATAAATTATTTTTTAAGTGCAGACATTCTAATTACTTTAAGCTGTGTGTATAATAAATATAGATAATTAAAATATTACTTTCAAATAGTTTTGATGAATTAAAGTATGGCACACTGAAGGACACTACTGTCACTGCAAAGTCTGTTCTATTCTGTCAGTAAAGTGTGTTCTATTCTACTGTATTCAAGAATTTTCACTAGGCCTTTTTAGACAGAAGTTTCAAGATTGTGATTGCATTTGAAGCTTGCATTTCTCTTGTGGGGAATACCTGCAGACTGAATGTATAGCTTGTGTGTGTATTAGGTTTATTGTACGAGTAGCACTTGTTTGTATTTGTACAGGAAGCACTTCTTTCCTAGTAGATAGCATTCCAAATTATACGCTTGCCATCTGTTGATCACAACGGTCTCTAATATGTGATGCTAAAGCACTTTTGTGAATCGTTGGATAAGATCAACTAAATGCCTTAATGTAAATGTCTGCGCTACAGGGTCCTCTTTTGATTTGATAAGATCAGACCCAGTTTGCTTTAGAAATCTTTCATCAGTCCAAATAAAATTAGTATTTTTGCTTCTGAATTATGAAGGTTTTAAATGATTCACTGCAATCCATCTAAATTACAGATCACACACACACACACACATATATATATATATATATATATATATGTGTGTGTGTGTGTGTGATCTGTAATTTAGATGGATTGCAGTGAATCATTTAAAACCTTCATAATTCAGAAGCAAAAATACTAATTTTATTTGGACTGATGAAAGATTTCTAAAGCAAACTGGGTCTGATCTTATCAAATCAAAAGAGGACCCTGTAGCGCAAGTGAGTGTGTGTGTGTGAGTGAGTGTGTGGGGGGGGGGGGGGGTGTGTGTGTGTGTGTGTGTAACATATAGTTGTGTTGTGTGTATATAAGGGTAGAGAGAGAAATGTTGTATATTGGCTGTTTTATACCTGTTGATGTGAGCAGTGGTTATAATAACAACAGGCATGTAATTCAAATGTAATGTCACTGAACATCTATCTGTTTAGTCATGATCACATCCTTCAAAATTATTGTTTGAACTTTTGAGTGTTTGTGGTCAGATGATGTGATTCACTATCTTAAGTAATTCAGTAGTGACTCACTGCAATACCTCTAATTGCAAATAGCCATCAGAATGAGCTGGCAAGAGGGATTAAAAATAAAGTAAATCATTCACCCAGTATACTGAATTGTTTGGCTGGTAAAGATGATTTATGTATGTGAAAACAAATTTTAAAATGTCAAAAAAAAATTTAATTTAAATTTTTAAAATACGTAATAAGTAAATGTGTGTATGGTTGAAGGGGACCCTGTCTTTTTGAGAAGGGGGAGAGTGCAGCAGTGGTCTCAAAAAGTATTTGGACACTTCTGGACACTCAAGCTACACTTCAAATGCATGAATTTCTTTGCACTAGATGGCAAATCATGGCACCTGCACTTGGCTAAGCTATTTTTGCAATTACTTTAAAGCAGTTGGTCCCAGTATGATTTGTAGTGGATGTATGATGTCAGTTCTCCTCACGTTCACATAGCAGAGTAACCTCAAGTGTAGTTCATCACATTAACTATGAACATGATCCACTAACGTTTGACAACCAGAAAGTGTCCAAATACGTTTGCTGTTATTTTGAGCAATGTATTTATTATTTATAATTTGAAACCTTAAAACTGGTATGAAAAGTGTGTTTGTGCTTTCTTCCAAATAAATGTCACTTGGTTTGTTAATTGAAAGTGACCCATGGCTTTGTTTCCTGTCCTCATGGCCCAAGTACCTCCTCTCCTCCTCAGGAACCCACAGGAGAGCCTGTCCCCAAACGACCGAGGGGACGCCCCAAAGGAAGCAAGAACAAGGGCCCCTCCAAAGCAGCGCAGAAGGTAAGAACCAGGCAACTTTCTGCACACCTCAACAGTAACAAACAAACTCACATAGATACTTGTCACATTATGTAGTAGTATCTGTCTTTCTGTATCTATCTATCATTCCATGTCTATCCTTCTGTCAGTTGTTCTATCCTTCCACCTATTGTTCTATCATTCTATCTATCATATACCACTTCATAAGAAAAGGAATATTAACCATGGCAGTGTTAACTGAGGAAATGGGCTCTTTCCAGTTTTATGAATCAATCATCAAGAACGTGTCAGGAACATTTAGAAGCATGTGAAATGTGTCAACATCTGGGGCGTATGTATGCGCGTGTGAATGTTGGGGGCTGCCTTCTTGATGTCTCAATCATAAAGCCTGTGTGAATGGACCGCAATGACCTGAAGCCCTTTGCTGTGTGTTTCAGCACAGTAGTTAACACTAAGCTCCAGTAACGTGATGAAGGGGAATCCTGCTGACCTACACACCTAAAAGTGGCAGTGAATTCTACACACATAAAATACTCTCTCTCTCTATCTTGCCTTAGGCAAATTACCACGCATACGTGAGAGAACCACAAACATGCAGGCACACACACACACACACACACACACACACACACATGCATGAAGTGTATACTTTGCGGAGGGAGGATAGAGCATGTACTGTTACATATTGCCAAACAAACTCTGTTCCCATTCCTTGCTAATACCCATGTAAACAGAAATCATGTAAGATTTAGTTGGCATGCATCAGTTTAGCTGAATCTGACTGTCAGCATTTATAATGGCATAATTCTGTTTATGTATTGGGAATGCCTTTAAAGATGAGTTGTTCTGACAAGAGTATTGTAATGAAGTCATTAACATTTCTGCCTTGCTTGTGTGTGGTCTAGTCTGGAGGTTTGGTTTTTACAAGCATTACTATGCGATTCTCGTCTTCGAGCCGTCAAGGAGAGCTGAGTTAATAACTCACTGACAGCTCCGATCACTCTCTTTTCACAGTAACATACCACTGTAAACAGTCACGGGACCGCTTGAAAAGCTCATGCACTCAAGTGTAATCCTGTTTCATCTTGTTTAGCATTGTCATGATATACAGTGGACTGATGAATCTACCAAGATGAAAGGCAAGGTGCCTCACTAGAGACACTTCTCACAAGATTTGCTCTCCCATCTGCAATCAGTCATCTGTGTCTCCTACCACTTTCACGACCCTCAGTTTAAAGACTCTGCTTCTCAGACTGACCCCACACTAATGTTGTAAAGTACCAGCTGAGAACTCTTTTATTGGGTAAGTATTGCATGATGAGAAAAGCCATTGTTCTGTCAGGTAAATTTTCTGAGAAGATATTGGCTGGTCGGATGGATGGACTGAAGCAGGGGCGTAGCCATCATTTCAGAAGTGAGGGGGACAGAAATGTTATATATATATATATATATATTAATATAACCTATATAAACATTACAATATAACATTTCTGTAATCTATTTAACCTACCAGTCTACGTGATATTAAAAGTTGGGGGGGGGGGACACGTCCCCCGCGTCCCCCGCGTAATCTACGCCCCTGAAGGACGGATAGATAGATCGACAGATATACTGGGAGATGGATGGATGGATGGATAAACAGATAGGTAGAAAGACAGGTAGATAGATAGATAGATAGATAGATAGATAGTGCCTTGAGACAATACAATGAATAAACAAAAACCTCCAGGTTCAAGAAGTGTAGCAGTCAATAAATAATGCAATTTCACGCATTACAGATGCTGCCATTGTTAGCTTTTAATTGCACTAAAGAACCCAGAGAACTAGTATCATATGAACAATCCAGGCTAAATCAGGCTAAACAAGCCATAATATACCTTGATGGTGATTAACACGGTTTTAGCTGTCAACACGTATAACCAGACAGTTTCCGACACGGTACGATCATTTTGGTCAATGCATTGGCCCTAATGACTATCCCGAATATTTTCCATTGACTAGACATTGTTGGAACTTGATATGGGGCACAAGGGGGCTAATTTTACACTCTCCATTTGTAAGAGTGGGTTTGGCAGAGGCGAGACCGCCCCTCCCTTTCCATTAATGAGAGATGGCCTTGTCCCCGGCCTCACACGCATGCCAGGATGTCCTGGTGTCGAAGAGGACAGTGAGCACCCAGGCTCGTGTCTGTCGCAGACACGGGACTTGGCTGGACGAGACACGCAAACACAGACATGATTAATTGATCAGGGTTTCGGCTTGCAGTCCATTAAATCTCCTTATTAAAAATACAGCATCCCCAACAGAGGACTGAGGGTAGGGAGACACTGGTTAGACAGAGAAAGGCAGAGCCATTGAGAAAGATGCAGATGAGGAGAGACGAGGTTAAAGGGATTGTGTCTTTGAGAATGTGCAAGAATTATAAGCACCGTAATCTAATCTTCACATCAGATTTCTACCCATTTTCAATCCAAAAAATTGGTAGCCGGACTCAGGTTGACAGCCAAACCGTAGCTGCCTCCGTGTGTCCTTTCTAAGTGACCGGCTGTGGCGTGAACTATGACGCTCAGGTTTATGTTTCTCCATCATGCCTACGCAGAATGGTAAAGCGTCCTTGGGCTATTCAAAACAAACTGTGTTTGTTGGAGAAGTGGTAATGTGAGCCTTGACAATGTCTGCATACTTAGTCAGGGCAAACAGACCAACCCAAACAGGGCTGAACACATTACACACAGCACAAGTGACAGAGATGCATTGTAGAAACTGTTGTGGAAGTCTTCCAACAATAAGAATAGGGGTTTAAAGGGATAGTTCACCCAAAAAAAGAAAATTCTGTCATCATTTACCCTCGTGTCTTTCCAAACCCGTATGACTTTTTCTTCACTGTCATAGAAAAATGTGCTAAAATTGTACCTTTAGGAGTACAGCAGCTTGTCACTGGGGCAGTTCCTTTAAAAGGACAACTTTGTACCTTTTTCTTACTCTAAATGGTGTGTATTAGTACCTTAAAGTGATATGTACCCTTAAGGTACTGCTATGAATATTTTAGAGGTAAATAAGGTACAAAGTTGTCTGACCTATGACAAGCTGTTGTACCCCTAAAGGTACAATTTATATAAAAGTTGATTCTTTTGAAGAATATAATGAAAGTAAATGTGGGTCTGTTAATCTTCAAAATTACCAGAAGAGTGGCCCATATGACTCGTTCGCTGTATTTCAAGTCTTCTGAAGCCATTCGCTAAGTTTGAGTGAGGAAAAGACCAAAATTTAAGACAATTTACTGAAAATCTTGATGTCTTCACTAGCTGAGCACATTCTTGAGAGAAGTAGTGTTGTCGGATTCATGAACAAAATCATTCTGTTGAATCGGATCTTTTCAGTGATTCACTGTTCCAGTTCACAAAACCAGTGCTATTTTAGTATTATTTATGTACTGTTACAGCAATATTTTGACATTAGATTTTATTTTTTATATTTTCATGTTTTCATTTTAACTTTTAGATTAAATTATTAGTAATTTTATGTGCTTTTGTCATTTTTTTATTTTATTATTATTTTAAAAAATATTTCTGTATGGAGAAAACCAAATAAGTGATTCTTTCAAATACAAACCGATTATGAACTTTATGAAGTTAATTTTATTAAATACTAAATAAATTATATTTCATGTCAGCTACACATTTATGGATCCACATGTCTTGACTTTGACATACACCTAAACCTAAAAATTTTCCCATGATTCCCAGGATTTATTTTGACACCACATTGATAACTCTCTCAGATTAGTGTAAGGCTTTAGCATGCTGATGGTGTTAATCGGTTAGAGACGCACACTCTACCAACAATGATTTGTATCTCACTTGGTTGGATGTACTCTGCTGACAAACATGATACCCCTGACACCTACCCTTCCTGGGACATTCGCAGAATTCATAGATGTTTGATGATTTGAGTAAGGTTTCCTGCAGGGCTCTGCATAACAAAAGCCCACAGCCGGAAGAAAGCTTTATATCCTATAAATAATGACGACGCATCTTGTCTTGTTAATTGTCTTCGACTGTGGCAGGAAGGCACCACTGTTTAAACCCACAGCGCAAAATTCAGTGGGTTTGGCAGAGGCGAGACCGCCCCTCCCTTTCCATTAATGAGAGATGGCCTTGTCCCCGGCCTCACACGCATGCCAGGATGTCCTGGTGTCGAAGAGGACAGTGAGCACCCAGGCTCGTGTCTGTCGCAGACACGGGACTTGGCTGGACGAGACACGCAAACACAGACATGATTAATTGATCAGGGTTTCGGCTTGCAGTCCATTAAATCTCCTTATTAAAAATACAGCATCCCCAACAGAGGACTGAGGGTAGGGAGACACTGGTTAGACAGAGAAAGGCAGAGCCATTGAGAAAGATGCAGATGAGGAGAGACGAGGTTAAAGGGATTGTGTCTTTGAGAATGTGCAAGAATTATAAGCACCGTAATCTAATCTTCACATCAGATTTCTACCCATTTTCAATCCAAAAAATTGGTAGCCGGACTCAGGTTGACAGCCAAACCGTAGCTGCCTCCGTGTGTCCTTTCTAAGTGACCGGCTGTGGCGTGAACTATGACGCTCAGGTTTATGTTTCTCCATCATGCCTACGCAGAATGGTAAAGCGTCCTTGGGCTATTCAAAACAAACTGTGTTTGTTGGAGAAGTGGTAATGTGAGCCTTGACAATGTCTGCATACTTAGTCAGGGCAAACAGACCAACCCAAACAGGGCTGAACACATTACACACAGCACAAGTGACAGAGATGCATTGTAGAAACTGTTGTGGAAGTCTTCCAACAATAAGAATAGGGGTTTAAAGGGATAGTTCACCCAAAAAAAGAAAATTCTGTCATCATTTACCCTCGTGTCTTTCCAAACCCGTATGACTTTTTCTTCACTGTCATAGAAAAATGTGCTAAAATTGTACCTTTAGGAGTACAGCAGCTTGTCACTGGGGCAGTTCCTTTAAAAGGACAACTTTGTACCTTTTTCTTACTCTAAATGGTGTGTATTAGTACCTTAAAGTGATATGTACCCTTAAGGTACTGCTATGAATATTTTAGAGGTAAATAAGGTACAAAGTTGTCTGACCTATGACAAGCTGTTGTACCCCTAAAGGTACAATTTATATAAAAGTTGATTCTTTTGAAGAATATAATGAAAGTAAATGTGGGTCTGTTAATCTTCAAAATTACCAGAAGAGTGGCCCATATGACTCGTTCGCTGTATTTCAAGTCTTCTGAAGCCATTCGCTAAGTTTGAGTGAGGAAAAGACCAAAATTTAAGACAATTTACTGAAAATCTTGATGTCTTCACTAGCTGAGCACATTCTTGAGAGAAGTAGTGTTGTCGGATTCATGAACAAAATCATTCTGTTGAATCGGATCTTTTCAGTGATTCACTGTTCCAGTTCACAAAACCAGTGCTATTTTAGTATTATTTATGTACTGTTACAGCAATATTTTGACATTAGATTTTATTTTTTATATTTTCATGTTTTCATTTTAACTTTTAGATTAAATTATTAGTAATTTTATGTGCTTTTGTCATTTTTTTATTTTATTATTATTTTAAAAAATATTTCTGTATGGAGAAAACCAAATAAGTGATTCTTTCAAATACAAACCGATTATGAACTTTATGAAGTTAATTTTATTAAATACTAAATAAATTATATTTCATGTCAGCTACACATTTATGGATCCACATGTCTTGACTTTGACATACACCTAAACCTAAAAATTTTCCCATGATTCCCAGGATTTATTTTGACACCACATTGATAACTCTCTCAGATTAGTGTAAGGCTTTAGCATGCTGATGGTGTTAATCGGTTAGAGACGCACACTCTACCAACAATGATTTGTATCTCACTTGGTTGGATGTACTCTGCTGACAAACATGATACCCCTGACACCTACCCTTCCTGGGACATTCGCAGAATTCATAGATGTTTGATGATTTGAGTAAGGTTTCCTGCAGGGCTCTGCATAACAAAAGCCCACAGCCGGAAGAAAGCTTTATATCCTATAAATAATGACGACGCATCTTGTCTTGTTAATTGTCTTCGACTGTGGCAGGAAGGCACCACTGTTTAAACCCACAGCGCAAAATTCTCCTGCTTCCACCTGTCAAATAATTTCAGTTACGTTTTGAAAATTGTTGCTTGAATGACACACAATGTCCTTAGGATATACTCCACTGCTGTTCTGGCTCAGACGGTGAAGTTAGACAACGGTTAGATCAGAAATCTTGCCCCCTAACCATTACTGGTGCAAGAATTGTCTTTCAGACATCTTCAGCAACAAAATCAAGTTATGTTTTAGAAAAATATGTTAAAGACTCATTTTTCTGCTAGGTGTTTTATATTTAGAGTACTTCAGTGAACCTAAGTTGGAGCCACTATGATAGAAACACCATAACTGTCATTCATGGCCCTTATCTGGGTGGTTTTGCTGATAATGGTGCTCTTATTTACACTTGAATGGCATAAAATTCCTCTAGTGAAATATTATGCTGCACAGACCAGGAACTTGGGCAATGGAGACAGTTCCATTCCAAGCCCAGATATACCTTACAAACTCTTTCTGCATTAAAAGCATTAGAGGAAATGGAGCCCTAGCATTTAACCTTTTTCTTTTGTGACTGTATATGAAAATGACTTTGCTTGTGACAAATTGTGTGCCTAAAAAATTTGTTTAAAGCACTTGATGAAATACTGGCCACTAATTCATGGTTGTTGGCATTTGCAGAAAGCTGAGAGCACAGGGGAGAAGAGACCTAGAGGAAGACCCAGGAAATGGGTGAGTTTGTTTTCATTAGTCATATATAACTGGACACATCAATTTGCAGCACAGTCCCATTTACCTTTCAAAACTATGCAGGAAAATTCATTAGTATGCTTCTCAGTGTTTCTTCATGCTGTGAATACTTTGGAAAAACATGATATGTTGAATAATGTTTTATTTTTCATTCATTTATTATTCCATTTAATTTTTTAAATATATTTTTTTCCCAATATCATTTATGAAGACTCCTTTATATGAAACAAAATCCAGGTATCATTTCATTTTGATTTTTAATATAATGTACTTAATTATCAAAGATTTCTTTTTCATATTGATCTGGCCTATATACGCAGTCTCAGATTATATTCAATTAATAGTATTCCAATATAAATATATTCTTGTAATTTTTAGAAGCCAGTATTCATACAATTATGTACTTGTTTATCTGTACTTGGTTATTGGTTATCACTATTCCCAATGTGCAAAAGATGGTGGAAATTGAGCAATTGTCTGCGCTCAGTTTTAATTCAGTAATTCCTCCGATAACTTGAAGGTTTCAGTGTTTATCAGCTTGACATATTTGATTGATAGCTGGAGGAGTAAAGCTGCAGGCAGTTAAAAGTGCCACCAGAATGACTGCGGGGAGATACAGAAAGAATGAACCCTTTGTGGCATGCCGACTCTGTGTCCTTATGGATTTTTCCTCAGGCAGACAGGAAAAGCAAAGCATTCCGAGGCCCCTGGACACACACACACACTGACTTGAAAGATTCGAAAGTGTGTTATATATACACACACACACACACACACACATGTTTTTTTAATTAATAATATTTCAATATAAAGTCTTGGATTTATAACTAGTGACATAAATGTAACATTACGCAAACGTAAAAAATTTATTTACTACACCATTGGAGAAAAGCATAATTATATTGATTTTTCCTCAGGCAGACAGGAAAAGCAAAGCATTCCGAGGCCCCTGGACACACACACACACTGACTTGAAAGATTCGAAAGTGTGTCACATCTGAATTCACTATACGTTTTTAGGAAAGTGACAGCACAGATTTGATATACTGTGTGCAAATTTTATTTTATTATCAGATCCTTGGATCCTCAGTGTGATTTCATTACACAGTTCGATATAGTTGCATGGATTTGCATATAGCACGGGGGGCTGAAATAATTTGTTCAATACAGAAACAAGTACATTTGTATTGGAGGAAAACATGACCCATCTTGACTCTATCATCCAGGAATGCGATTTGAGTCACATGTGAGCCGAACTGTTCCAAAACACCCTTTACATCCAGGTCTCCGCTGAGCCCCTATAGCGTACATGCTATAGTTCAGCTTTTACTCACCACGTCAAACTGTTTTAGGACAGAAAATTTCAACTTTAATAGACACGCAAAGGGTTAGATGAGTCAGAGAATGAGTGCAGTCTTACTGGAGCATCTCTAGAACGCAAGAGCCTTGCTTGTGGACAAAATAGGGTTTTTTTTTTACTAATGATTTTTTGTGTGTGTTTTGGACTTCATGCCACTTTCATTTGCATTAGTGATTAGTAGAAAACGAGAGAATGTTGCAAACTGGATTTAAACTCATGGTGCCTGTATAAGCGCCATGGCTTATTGTTCAAGGCTCAAAATCCGGTTTTGTTGTGAGGTCAGTTGGATTATCTAGATTTTTTTTATTTCCTTTTTCTTTTTTGTAAATTAATCTCCTTTAAAGCACCAAAGTGTTGCATTATATTTGCATATATATATTTATATTTAGTATATAACCCTAATCTCTCCACTTAAGCTCTAAAACACTGATGTTTGTTGTACAGTTTTACTACAACATAGCAGGGTAAAACTTGATCCAGACGTTCTTGTTTAAATGAGTGTGTCAGATTGAGAGTCTGAACGGCTGAACTCTTTGGACTGAGCTGATAAAGTTCACATTTATTGCCCTATTTCCTTTGTACTGATGCCCAAATGTGCGTTCGGCTGCGCTTTCATGATGGCTACGTGATACAGGTACACACTCCCACGCACACACACACACGCACACACGCGCTTGATCCACCCACACATTGATATCAGTTAGACTTCAACAAATAGATAGTGGAGTGATATGCTTTATAGGTGCTGTGTAGACTTTCTAAACATTTTCCTCACACAACAACAAGAATAGCAAAGAAAACTGTTTATTTGTCCTAATTTAAAAGATTCTACACATAATGAAATTATTAAGTGTGAGGAAATTTTTCAAGACTGACAAATGCACCAAAAATAGCTTTTGCGTGATGCTGCATCCGACAGTATGAAGTACAGAATGAGCTTTTTCAAAATTTTTGTCTTCCTGATTGAAGCTAACAAACTAAAACTTTATGGGACAAAGGTTAACTAGAGTTGAGCTAGTCAGCGAACAAGAGATTTTTCTCATGGAAGTGTGATCAATTTTACCCTCTGGAGAAACAAATACATCAGCTCTTTCAACCATTTTCTTTTGAGAAAGGCATCAACAATATAGGAATTATATTATTTTTAGCTTCAAATTAAAATGCTGTTTTTCATTAAATTCTAAGATTTATTTATCATTTTCTTTATATTTCCTTCATATTTTTCCTTATTTGTTTTGTTAAATTTTACAAAAGAAAAAATATGAAGAAAAAATGCTAAAGAAATCTTAAAATGCATTTGTCTGCACTTAACTTAAGCTTTTTCTGTTGCACAAAGACACATGTTGCCGTTGATATGAATGTTACAATCTGGTGTGAATCTGGAGGCATATTCATCAGTCTGTGGTCATACTACAAACATCCTGAATGTGGAGTGGGCATAGTGGTATGACATCCTGTGAATAAGTCCGAGATGAACTTGCGGCCAAGTGTATGAATGATAATGAGTCAGAGATGGAAAGTAGCCTAAGAGATAGCGAGCGCTCCGTTTGGAACGTTAGGGTGTCTGAAAAAAGAACGAGCCCTGCATCTCCAGATGTGTGCCAAGGCTTTTTTGAGTTCAGCCAATGCAATTTGAGGCAGAAAACCAACATTTTTTGTCTTCCTGTCTCCTTTTTTATGAATGGGCAATAGGAAACGTGTGCATCTGCAGCCCTCCGTCCTCTTGTATGGGTCATTGTGTGTGGGTTATGATCTGTTTAGCATGTCACCGATGAATTGACATGGCCGAGAAGCTGCAAGGCGGTCTCCACATCTTCAGGGTGGACTTGACAAGAGCTTTGCCATTCCTCTTCTGGATAAACAAGTCAGTTTTCTTCATTCAGCTACCGCTCGTCCTCCTGGAACTAATTATAGCATATCCTTTTTGGCTACAAGGGGCTGCTGGAATGTTTTCATTTGGTCCCCTCCCCCAGCTAAGTATCTCCACCCCCTAAATGGTTAATAATGGAAGGTGGCTCTGGCTATGAGAAGAGAAAAAAATGCTTTAATCACGTTTATTCCACCGGAGACATTTAGGACAGACACTGAAGGCTCATCAGGACCGGTTCATCCGTCTAGGGCATTCGTCAGATTTAGTATGACCCCTGTTGAGATGGATGCGTTGAGCATCATGCTTTCAGACGGGAAATCCAGCAGTCAGAGGATGTAGATTTGGTTGGGATTCTAAAATAACATTTCGCAGGTGGCATAGCTGCTATGTGAGGATATTAGTTCGCTGCAAAAAACTGTGCTCCTCCAGAGTGATAAGAGTAAAAGTTGTTCTGATAAAGATTTTAGTTGTTTAATTTGCTAACAGGAACATTTATCCAAAAGGAATTTGTTGTTTTCAGCAATCAGCCATGTTTTGCTCATCAGCTGCTAGATTGTGTCCACAAGGAGTATTTGCCTTTTTTTTATTAGATGAATGTCAATGTTTGAGTTAACGTGTCAAGTAATTAAAACAAGTTTAATGTAACAACAATAACAAAAACCTTTTAGTTAAAAACAATAAAGACATGTTTTTCAATTAAAGCACAATAATATGATATAATATTGGTAACAAAAATTACTAAGTAACTAAAAATTACAAAAGCACCCAACACAAATTAAAATGACACCGATTGATATATGTTAGAAATGATACAAAATCACTGTATACATATTCCTGAAAAAGTATACAATAAACAATCCTCATGCATCCTCATGTTGCTGACATATATATTATGACATATATACGTTGCTTTGATATTGATATATATATATATATATATATATATATATATAATCATTTTTATGAAGCTATAATGATGCAGTATTTAGAAAACTAAATGACCAATTAAAAAAAACACATTAAATGATATTAATATTTACAACCTTGCATAGTTTCTTAATAAATCCTGAATTTTCCATATATATCACTCAGACTACTTATGCTTTAAAATTATGACCATATGTCAGATGTTTTTTGTGAAAGGACATCTTTGAGTATAAATAACTCCATTCATTGGGTGCAGAATTGCATTAGAACATTTCATTACTCGTCTCCTCTCAAGTCCTTTTGTTTTTTATAAATCAGGCCAACAGGAAGTCCTGCTATAGGGAAAATTCTGCAGATCCCCTGCACCAGTTGTAATGTTATCTGCTAGATTTGCTTCAGCAGCCAAAGACTGATTTATTGCCCCCCTCTTCCTTTTCCGGGTGCTCCTCCTGCACAGGTGCGGAGATGGACCGGGTCCGCTGTGCCGCTGAGGTGGGGGCGTGTTGGAACGGACTATCTCTGTCCTCAGACGGCTAACATTATTCAGTTGTGCACTGCAGTCCCCTTTCATACTGCCAACTGGCCGGTGTCCAGCGTGTTTACGCGTTTGGTTCCTCTGCAAGCGAGACCATGGCGGAGAAGGGAGAAGTTCTTGTGCTCTCTCTAGACCTGCACGGCCCTCCAAGTGTTAGTGCTCACTTTAGACAACAGCCCTGCTTGTGTGTTACCAAGGCAAGAAGTGGGAATGTCGGCGAAGACAATAGATTTACTTCCTGTGGCGTCTTTAAACCATGAGGGATGTCACATCTGACAAGATCTGGCCAAGAGGTTGACACTATGATGTCCACCTCATCTTACGCCAAGAATTCCTTTGATATGAGGTTGACGACAGGGTCGTGATATATATTCGCTCTTCTCTTCCCAGGTGGTTCTCTCCACCAATGTTTGTTGGATCACGTAGGCCTCTCAAACATCTGAGCAGGTCACTTTCCAGCTTCTAGCTACTGCCAAATTGGAGGGGGGAAAAAACAATTGGGATGCCGTAAACCTTAACGCTCAGACTTCTACTCCCACCTCTAGGAAGAGACGAGGAAATGAGTGAATGAATAAGTGAAGAGGCACAAATGAGCGGAGGACAGGAGACGGTGGGGAGGAAGTTCTCTCTCACACAAGGATCTGATGCTTTTGGCTGGAGGACAGACAGTGTTGTCAGGTAGTGAGGAGTGGAATCAGAGGCGAGGGAAATTGGAGGGAGAGTCTGGCAAGGAAGAGGGGAGGCTCTCAGCGTTTCAAGGGGAACAAGGGCTGCGATTGGGAGTCATCCAACAGTCTCGATTTGGTGGGGAGGCTTGGAAAACCCTCAGCCATTGCCAAAGTGTGAAAAGATTTTTTTTCTCTCTCTTTTTTCCTCCTCCTTCCCTTTCTTAATGTGTCCATGTGTGAGGCGGGAGGAGGGTATTGTGATGGGAATTTGGTGTCAAACATCAAAACCTTTTTATAGCCTTCGCGAGCCTCCCGGGCAAAATATTGAACTCTGCAGTCAGCTGAGGTCCTGTCCTTCTCTGAGTCAGTGGATTGGCCTACGCTTGGTCTTTCAGCCTGTTTTTATTCCTCACATTTCCTATTCCACACTAAATGAGACTGGAAGAGTAAGATGCTGTCGGCTTTATTTAAGCTTGTAAACAAATACAAATGTTTGAAGAACACCACAGTGAGACTTTGCTTTTAGTCATACGGTGTCTACATGGGCGTCTACATGGGCTACTACGTTTAAATTAAAACTGACCCTATTTACTTTATTAATACATGTTCTTGGTTTTATTGTGCATGATTCATCAAGGCACATTATTCAAATTATTTCATCAAAATTTAATAACTTGCTCTGCCTAGACTTTTCTTTCCGTATGATTCAGCTAGACTAATGTTAATGTAATATTATGTTAAGGAAAGTGCAAATATCTATTTAGACTTAATGTATTTAATGACAGTTCATGCAATAATTACTATGATAGTTATAATAATACTGATAGATTTGAAAAAGAAAAATTTTCTTCACAAAAATTGTACCTTTAGGGGTACAAAAGCGGCAGTACACTTAAAGGGACACCTTTTTGTACCTGATTTACCCCTAAAAGATTGATAGTAGTACCTTAAGGGTAGATTAAGGGTACATATTACTTCTTTAAGGTACTAACCCCTTATTTACACTGCACGCGTCTGCGTCGCGTTACAGTTCCGACGAGGTTTTGTTCCATCCTACGCGCCGGTGCCAACTCACACCAGGAGCATTTTAGAAGCGAA
Source organism: Sinocyclocheilus rhinocerous (assembly GCF_001515625.1). NCBI lineage: Eukaryota > Metazoa > Chordata > Actinopteri > Cypriniformes > Cyprinidae > Sinocyclocheilus > Sinocyclocheilus rhinocerous. Next base: position 1,093,609 of record NW_015643253.1, on the reverse strand, counting down.
GCGACAGGATTCGCGAGACCATGTGATTTGCCTGTCCGATGTTGTTTGTCTTGATTATTGGGTTCTAACATGGCTAAGTTGGCTTAATGTTTGTTTTGTCCGGTTTAATTATGTTTATTGTTTTGTTTATTGCTGTGTCCTACTTTGTTGTGCTGTAGACTAAAAATCCAGTTATGAACGACAAGGATAAAAGATTTGTAGCTGTGTATGGTCATCTAAAATACATCCTCAATTATCTTGTATCTATATGTCACATATCATTTCTGGCCTCCTGGCAAGGATATAGTAGTGATGTGAAATACGTTCGGGAGTCAGCACAGGGTGTTTATTTTGAAATTGACAGGATTTTATGACTTTTATTTTGTATTTACTGTGAGGCTTGGACATGGCGTCCGTCAAAAATAGGCGAGGCGAAGCAGTGCGAAGAGCCGCTTCTGGGATGCTTCTGAAACGTGCCGCGGTGCAGCTGGTGTAAACACAAGCATTGACTAGAGTGGCCACGATCAGCTCCGGTGGCCGCGTCGGAGCCGTGACGCGTGCAGTGTAAATTAGGGGTAACATGCACCTTTTAGTGGTAGATAAGGTACAAAATTGTCCCAGTAAAAAACTCCTGCACTCCTAAAGGTACAATTTTTGCACTTTTATCTGAGACAAAATTTTTATCGTCTTCACAGTCGACAACAAACTCTCACTCTGGCTCTATTTTGATATGTAACGCCCACAATTTTCAATCAAGTTTTGCCATACATTTTTTTTTTCAACAAGCAAAAAGTCATACTGATACAAACTCTCAGCTGTGAAATATAAAGTCTCAAATATGAGAAACAAAGTTGCAATCACAAGAAACTTTCGTCGACTTTTCATCTCATAAACATGACTTTTAATAATTCTGACTTTGTCATAATGATGAATTTTTATCTCATAATTTTGACTTTTATGTATGATAGATGAAATCAAGTTTTGTCATATATTTATAACTTAACATTTTTAACTTGAGTTGGATGTTTTGGAAATACGTGACATTACAGAAGTAAAAAGGGTTGTGAATGTCAAGTCATGTTGGCTTGAGTTGACGTGTCTTTCTGTCAATTTTAGAGTTTGCCAGCATTAATAATAAGAAGGTCTTGTGGGTTAAAACAAACTTCTTGTTTGTACAGCATGTTACTTTTCATAGTTTTGATTTCATTTGGCAGGACTCTCCCAATTAGACATAGTTGGATGGTGACTAGATTTTTGTAATGAGCTGCAAACATTTTATTAGCAATTATTGGAACCCTGGGCAGGAGTTGGGGTCTTGAAGTATGCACTTGCAAAAGCTTCGTTTACATTGTGGCTTGGAACCGTTCCTGTCCCTCACTTGGACGGCTGTGTGAGTTAGATACAGCATGAGAGAGAGAGTGGACATCTCTACCTCATTCCCTGCATTCCCCGAGCCCTCTCCCCTTCTCTCGTCTCTTTTTTTCGATCTCTCTCTCGCTCTGTATCTGGGGCCCGAGAAGCTGAATTCCTGCCAACAGGGACATGTGTTCAGTCTGGGGCTCTACTCACACTGCAGGAGTTTGCTGGGACCACCTCAACGGATTTCCACCGGTGACCCCTGTGACCTCTCCCCCTCATCTCTCGCTGCCCTCCCTCCCTTTCCTGTTCTAGCTTCTGGAAGCGCTTTAATAATTTTTCTCTGAGCCAGCGACCATAACAGCTGCCTCGATAGGTGATCCGGAGATGAGAATGTGAGAGGTGAGAGATTGAAATGGGGGAGAGAGAGAAGGGCGAGAGAGAAAGAGAATATAATATTGAATTATATTACAATAACTAAGTACGGTTTCCCCATATTAGAGAGATTTAATAGTGTAGTGCTTTCTGTTGTTTTATTGATTGATTAATAAGTTGATATTGCATTATTTTAGCTTGTATGAAATAGAAGGTAATTGTAACAAAAAAATTCAAAATAAGATTGCAAGATAAAAAAGTCTCAGTTGTGAAATATAAATGCATTACAATATTGAGTTATCCCCTAAAAAAGTAACTAATTGCGTTACTTTTTATGGAAAGTAATGCATTGTTACTTTTGCGTTACTTTTTCTTATCTGGGCTAGGCTTGCTTGTTTGTTTTTAATATAAAAAAGTTAATATTTTTGGCAAATGTAAAAGCCCTATCTTACCAACAGTGAAATGAATACGTTTTAGGCTGAAGGAAAAGTAAATTAACGTCTGTACAGTGGAAGGCACAGCTCAAACAAACCTTTCAGCTGTGCTGCCATTCTGGATTGCATGAAGAATAAGATGCATGAGAAGAAAGTTCAACACTCTTCAGCAAAAAAACACACACACACACACACACACACAAATGTTATATTTATTCAAAGTCATTTTTGCTTATTAGTATGGTTGAATTGGATCATTGAAGGTCAGCAGCAAAGACACTGATTATTAAAATGGGATTCAATACATAAAGGATATTTGTGTTATTTAACATATTTAATTTGAGGAATACTGAATCTGTTTTTGTGCAAGTGAGATTAGTAAATGCATGCTATTTGAATAAGTAAAGATATTTTCTTGTAAATTAAAAAGTAATGTGTTACTTTAGTTAATCTAAAGTAATCTGATTATGTAACTCACGTTACTTGTAATGCGTTACCCCCAACACTGCTTATAATTATGACATAATAATAATTATGAGATAAACCGTAAAAATAAAAACATTTAAATTGGCTTTTTATCTCATTGTGACATTATAACAAACTTTTTGTCTCATAAATGAATCTTTTGATGTTATGTCATAATTTTTTTTATCATAATTTTATTTTTTGTTTGTAATTGCGACTTAATATGTCATAGTGTTGACTTTTCATCTCAGAAATTTGAACTAGTATATATTTTGACTTTTTGTCATAAATATGACTTTTTACCAAAATGTTTTTTCTCCTGGAAATGGGTTTTTATCATTTTAGTTCCTAATTTCATAATATATTTTTGAGAACAGCACAATGCAATCATTTGCAATCAACGGTTCAATTAATTTGTCCATAACGGCAGCATCAGTGCTGACATGTGTGCTGACGTGTGAATGAATAAAAGAAAAGTGAGGGAGAGGGCGAGGAAGTCAGGAACCCTTTGTGTTTGTATGAACAGGGAAAGGTATGTGGCATACATTATTGATGGTGACACCTCTGCGACACGAGTCCTTTATCATGGTATGGCCAGGCGGGGAAGCGGTTCACACAGAGGGCTGCACACATGCATTCTTTCACTGCCGTCTTTCTCCAGGCTCTTCCAGGACATTTCCATGAAAACATGTATGTTACAGTGACTTTGATTTATACACCCCAAATCTGAAGAAAAACAACCCCAGATTTAAAGCTGTTAGAAACTATGACAGTATTATGAAATGTTACCAGGTTCAGGACCTCTGTATTCACTCTTAAAAAAAAATACTTTCAGAAGTTTGTTTTCAATGTCTGGGCCTTTACATAGATATTATTTGCTGAGAATAGTGTGTATTTATATGCGTAGTGGCTCTTGATGCGCTGACGCCAGCCTCAGTCCACTCCTGTGCAAAAGTCTTAGGCCATTAGTATTTTCACCAGCAAAAAAAATTCTGGGTTTAGTCTGTCTGAGTTTCTTCATATAATCCCAGACGGACTGGATGATGATGAGATCAGATCTCAGCACTGGCTGTTGTCAGACTCCTTGTGCATACAAAAATCTCACTGGATTATTCCAATTAATGGCAAAATAATTGTTTAGAAATGTAAACTGATATTTCCTACTGACACACTACAGCAAAAGATAGAAATAAATGACTTAAAACCATTTTTTTGTTGGTGAAAATGCAAATGGCCTAAGACTTTTGCACAGTAGTGTAGATCTATGTATGAGTATATACTGTATATATACACACACACACACACACATACATATATACACACATGCTTTTTTGGCATCATTTGACATTATGATTTATATGATTTATATATGTATATATAATATTTTTATTCATATTTGTAATCATTTTATTGAATTATTGTTTTGTATTTATTTATTTGGCAGCCCTACTACAAACTTGCATGCATTGTGTTTAATACATGCAAATAACAAGTTTATTGACAATCTTTTTGATCAAAAAACATTTCTTTTTTATTGATTGAGTTGGAATGTTTAGTAGAATCAAAACAGACTTTGGCAAACAGATTGAGAACTACAAGTCTATATTTCAGAGTATGTACAGAATCCCATTGCACCGACTGATATATTGACCCAGTTCCCAATAAAGACCCCACAGAGCCCCAAGAACAGGAAAACAAACCCTCAAAACTGGAAGGTTTTGTGGAACTGAAGTAAAAAACCTGAATTACTGTGCCGACCCCCACCACCCCTCTCCCTTCTCTTCCTCTCTCCTTTGAGAAACTCTGGGAACTGATTTCACTTCAAACAGCAGAGGCTCCTAAACGGACCAGATCCAATTTGTCTGTCCTAATCGCAGGGTTTAGCCCAGCTCTGATAGGTGGCATTCATAGCATTGTTTGGTTGGGGAGGGTGCTTGATTTGGAGTCTGAGAAGGGACGTGTGAGCGGTGGGGTGGGTAGGGGGGCTCTCGGACCTGCAATCCTTTCAGATTCGGCCGAACCGTTGGAGGCATTCCAAGGGAGATCACAAAGCCAGTGCTGTGGCCCTGTACCCTGGAGATGTCTGGCTTGTTTTCCCCACTTCCAGAACATGTGGCCTTTATTCATGGGAGCGGAGGGGGTGCAGTTACTGGGTGGCTCGTCTGTGGGGTCCGCCTCTAGTGAGGGAGTCCTTGGATAAGTTTGCCTCATCAAATCAAGCAGAGTGTTTTTTTATGTTTCCCGTCTTTGTGGAATTCTTGTCAGCAGCCCTAAGGAGACTATGTTCAAGTAAGGGCTTTTTTTCCCACAAATGCAAAACGTGTTAGCCGTTTAAGTTTAACGTGAATGTGAGCTGCGTTCCATTTTTCTAAACTTTCCCTCTTTATTTTACCAGGCAGTCAGGTAAAATGAATACGGCTTATGGGCAGGAAAGAGTCTCCTGGGCTTGTACCATGTTAAAGCGTCTCTGTAACAGTATGGATTTGGGCATTCATAGGCTCAGACGGAATCTGCAGACTTTTTGCGCTTATTTTGAGGGAAAATCTGCCAAATTCTGTGTATTTAAGCAGTAAAATATGTTAGCTAAAGCCGAGAGCACTACACTAGGGATTCACTACCATTTTGGCCTCCAAAAATGCAATACAACACCAAGTACGGTTTTCGGCCAAATCGGATAACAGAAAATTTTAGATTTAGAAAAAAAAAAAATATATATATATATGATTGTATTTTGCATGAAAAGGCATTTGCAGTCAAAATGAAGTCAAATGCATTATTTTAGTATTATTTATATACTATTGTACTATTTATTCATATTTTGAATTGCTTTTATTTTTTTATTTTTTTGTTTATTTTAATTTTAATTTAAATTGTAGTAATTTTGTCATGTGCTTTTGTCATTTTCATTAGTTTTGGTTTTATTTTTAACATTTTTATTTAACCTTAATTTATTTTTATTTTAGTTTAATTTTGGTAATTTTCAGCTTAAACTTGTTTTATTTTAGTTAGTTGCCAGTGCAACATTTCTACGTTTTTTTTTTAAGTTGAGTTTTTCATTTTTATATTTTATTTGATTTCAGCTTGATTTCAGATATTTTTTAACAGTTTTAGTTTTAGTTAATTAGAACAGCACTGGTTAGGTAAAACTGAGAGCATCACATTTGTACTGATGGCTTGTCAAATTAGTAAAAAAACAAAATTGGAATAAACATGGAAGGTCTCGAAATGTGAGATTCTCCCTCATGCTAAGACATCAAATCAAAAGGGATTTCAAATATAGATGTCCTCCATTTTTTGTTGTTCACACAAACATTCAAAGACCCCAGGGGCAATGAATGAGAAAAAGAGAGACATAAATATCTCCAGTGCAGTTTCTTGTAAGAGGAGGGAAGGGTTCCCCACAGTGTAAAGCTTTTAGTAAATGACTCTTGGTGCAGAGAATGGTTTTGGTAAGACATGCCAGGTCCAGAGCAGGAGTCTTCCACTAGCTTGGCTTTACTCTGCCCCGGCACGTTCTGTTCTGGAGCTGCTGAGACGTGCAGCTGCGCACTCCCAGCTTTTGCCCCAAGGTACCTGTGCCAGGGGCTGACTTGCAACCATTACAAATTCTCTTTGTGTAACTGGTCCAAAGACCTCTTTGCATTCTTGAAGAATGAAGCATCTCTAAAACCACGTCTACCAAATATACTTTCCAATGATCAATCGTTTTTAAAGATCCTCCTTCCATTCAAAGCAGGATGAGAGACCATGGCAGCAAGAAAACATTTCTACAACAATATGAATCACCTTTTGATACAGAATATGTACTCGGACTTTATTTTAAGGCCAAGATTTGCTGGAGTATTTAATAAGAAAAGAGTTTGCATGTCATTTTCTCACTAGGCCTCAAGATTTAGACTCTAAGTCAAGGAATCGTGAGTTTTCTGCCCCATAATGGTACACCCACACAATCTTCTGGAAAAAGCTCAGGCCCGTCTCTTCGTTTTTGGAGAACACATTGACTAATTGTGTCGTCAAGGTTAGAACAACTTTAAAAGAGGCCACCAGTCCAGACAGGATTTAATTGGATGTCGAAGATGTTGCTTATCTTATTATTTTAACTCCTTAAGAAAAAGAAACGTTTCGTACTGAAAAGGGAGGAATTTTACTACAAATAGTTGTTAGCAAGATGTAGTACTATCTATTTAAAGAAACATCAAAGGTATATTTCAGCCAAAAATGAAAACTATTTCTCATCTTCATGTGGTTTCAAACCTGTATGAAACACAAAAGGTGAAAATACATTTTGTGTGAACAACTCGCTTCCTAACAAAAAAATGAAGGATGCCACATTCTTTTCTAACTCTTTGCCATTGTTTTTTATTTTGGAGATACTGTTCATCAATGTTATCATTCCTGAACACAGTGGGTGTCTCCGTTTTCCTTGGTATGTGTAACACTGTAGGCTGGAAAATAATTCACAGTAGTACTTGTTTCCAATGTGGTGGGTTGTGGCAAGCAATGAACTCTGAGGCCAGTTGGCAGTGTAGTGTTAAGAGCTTGGAAACTCGCTCTAACTGGCGAATTACTCTTTAATCTGTCACTTCAGTGAGAAAAGGCTTGAGATTCTTTCGAGATCTCCTTTAAGTTGTTTTTTACTTCTCGTAAAGGTGCGTTTCTTTAACCGGTAGGCAATGTGGAGTACCCAAATCAACCTGTATATTTATGTAAATGGTTTTAATCAAAGCTATAAGCACCAAAGACATTGATGGGACATGTCGTCCCACAATATCCAGAATTGTGTGGTCAACTGGAATGGGTTTTTGCAGTGGTTGATTCTTAATTTATTATATTTGGTATGTAGTTATGTCTTTGGCTTTAATTGCTATAGGACAATTCTGGTCATTATCATTCACGCCAACTGCAATGTAGCCTCACGTTTTTGTGCTGCACGCTGAATGTGACTCACGACTTGAGTTGCTCTTTCCTCATGTTGGCATAAAAATGTAATGGCCTTAACAACCTCTCAGAGTGCAGTTTCTGTTCACTTATAAACACAAGCCTTTACATTGGAAGTTGATCTACTGAAAGCGAAGCTGTTAAAATGTAACTGCAAATGGCTCGCATTCCTCCATTTTAACAGCCTTCATATTTGCACACAGGATTTTATTCGAAACATATATGTTAAAAACGTTTGGTTAATTGAAGTTAATTTGTGTGAATTAACAGACAAGGCTTTGTCAGATATTTCACATTTTTATAATTTACAAATAAGACCAGTTGAGTCTTCTAAAATTAAATGGATGGCTCTTAACTACGAATAAAGTAAAGTAGGATTTTGGCTAGGTGATACAAAATGAATATTTAAAAAAATATATATTTAATTTATACGTATATACAAAATAATTTTTATATATTTTTTAAAAAGATGTTGTTTTATAGCCCAGATATCCTTGAACCCCCTAAGCAATTCATGTTTTAAAGAAGGTCCATTGGTCACTAGTCACATTTTACATCACGTTTCACAACATTTAACTCAATACACAACAAAAGACAATGTTCTCTCAAGATAATTAGCTTCTCACACTAGTTTCCCTTTGGTCACTGAGCATGACTTCCTACATTAAAACCAGATCTCATTAACAATGAAGTTAACAGAGCTGTGAGATGGAAGAGAAACGTGTCACCTTATGCATGAACAGTGATGAACTAGTCGATTCATGAGAGTTTTTGCAATTACTGCATTGCCTCTTTCATGCCTCTCATTTTCTGTTTATTTCAGCAGTCCACAAGTTATCTATAATTAAGACATTTGGATATCTGGGACCTGATGGCTAAATGTATCTCCAAATGGTTACCCAAATTTACCACTGAGACACAAATAGTGTCTTTTCCATGTCATCTGATAGTCTATATCTGATGGAGTCATCATACCCTCGCCTTATTTGGTCCTTACTACATACAGTATATAAAAATAATGATTTCATATTTATTTTGTGGTACCTTCCTTTTATTTTACCACATTAAATACAATTAAATAAGTAAAATAACATTTATATTCAGATTCAGACTAGCAGTACAGGAAACACAGATTAGATTTATGTTTGCTCTTATGGAGAGCAGTTTTGCTGACACTGATTTGTTTGAATTGGTTTGTAGAGGAAAAGCAGATCTGTAGAGAGCTTTTTGAAGATGGATGAAATCCATGTTGGGTTTCCTCTGGCTCTTAAGCTTCACCTCGTCTTTTTGGGAGCATACTGTACATCTTGCTCTTTTAGTGCATGCCATGTACAGCTCAAAGGGGTCAAAGGAGCCCCGGGGTCATTCAGTTTGCAGAATTGATTTGGTGTGTCAGCTACTAATGACTTCAAAGAGCGAGCATGGTTTTGTGAAAGACAAGGCTGTGGTTTCTCTTTTTGTTCTTAGTGGCAGAAGGGCAAGAGGGAACAAGTTCAGAGCCAACAAGAAATGTTTTTAGATGCTGTTTGAATGTGTTTTTGGTACTTTGGTACAGTATCATTAGTGATGTAACATACAGTGCAGTTTTGACATCCAGAGTCATCGGTTAGTTGTAAAGTGCACATGGTGTCTTAAATGTCATGTGTTTGTAAATAGGTGTAATCGGGACGGTGTTGGAATTGTCCTCCTCATGTCTATTGCCGTATACGAAGTATATTTTGTTCTGTCCATCCCATTTGGAATGTGTGCATCATTTTCCCAATTTCCCTTTATCGCCAGCTGCATTCTTTGCCTGCTTCCATCCGGTGTTGACATTTACTGTAAAATGTAATGGCCTTAACAACCTCTCAGAGTGCAGTTTCTGTTCACTTATAAACACAAGCCTTTACACTGGAAGTTCACCTACTGAAAAGCAAAGCTGTTAAAATGTACAGTAATGTTGCATTCCTCCATTTTACAGGGTCTAATTGGAAACATATATGTAAAAACTTATGGTTAATTGAATTTTATTTTTGTGGATTTACAGACAAATCTTTGACAGATATTTTTTACATTTGTGTAATTTACAAATATGTGCAATTCATTTAATGGATGGCTCTCAACTATGAATAATGTAGGTTAAGAATTCAGCTAGTTGATAAAAAAAAATTCGCCTGCTTCCATCCGGTGTTGACATTTACTGTGTTACAGCCTGATAGCATTCCAGGGAGAGCTGGCACAAAACACACCAGCTGCTCCCAACAATCCCAAATGGTGTGTGTGTGTGTGTGAGTGTGTGTACTCTATCGGCAGTGGCTGGCTTTGGTTCCAAACACTGGACACTCTCAGGGTTTTATTTTTGCCTGGCTCTCAGAGCAGCGGAGGACTCCTCAGCTGTCAAGCTCCGGTCTTAGAAGCACTTCCTGCGGGGTGGCAGCGCTTAGGGTTTATGATGTAATGCGAGTAGGGCACAATATGGGCATTGTATACCACACTATTGCCACTGTGGAGGCACTGCTGCGTACAGGCCTGTGTGTGCACAAATGTCCTCCTATTCTTAATATTTTTTAGGGATCAGGGTTTAGGGATTTCGCCTGGATCTGATTGTCTGAACTTAGATTATATTTAAAACTACAGTTGACTGTAAAAATACATACAAATAAAATTTTAAAAATGTTTTTAAAAGCTGAATTTTTTAAGAAATCACACACATTTTATTTATTTATTTATTATTAATATATTATTATATATTAGTATGTTTATATATATATATATATATATATATATATAATTTTTGAGGTTATTCATTGCATTCAGAAAATGATAATTGTTTCTCTTTTTGTCTTTCAGCCACAGCAAGTGGTCCAGGAAAAGCCCGCTCAGGTATGTCAAATGAAATCATATATAATTTATACAGCAGATGGACATGCACACATATGCATATGCACAAACAGTGATTGTATGAGGAAGAGGATTTGCTGTTTGGGTTTACAAAGTCCTCAAAAACCCAAAGTGAGTGAAAGGGGAGCATAATTCTGGTTTGATGAGAGATCTGCTTGGTTAAGGCTAATGTAAATCCTAAAGCGCTATGTGTGGAATCCCAGTCTTCTTTGGTTTCATCCCCTCACAGATGGATATGCAATCTGGCAGACAGGATTAGTTTTGAAGAGTTGCCCCTTTTTTCTCTCTGTTGTCAAAATTCCAGCGTATTAACAATGGAGTCAACTTTATAGTCTTTGTGCACAGCGCTACTTTAATGTGCTCATGAAGAAAGACAGCAGCCTGTTGCCTATATGCTGGCTGAATACGACTAAACGAATATAAATAAAATTGTGATAAACATCATACATTAAAAATACATGAAAATAAAACAAACAAACATTATTGGTTTTTATATTGATTTAATTAATCAGCATTTCATGTAATTAATTCAGTTAATTTTTTATTGATTAATATATCTACAAAAATTATTCAAAGATACAAATTTTTCCATCAAACCTATTCACTATTAACAAAGTATTTGTTTTGACCTTTTGGAATTCAGACTTGGTTTGAAAATGCCATATATATAATTCACCCCAAAATAACAAATTCTGTCAACATTTCCTCACCCTCAAGTTGTTCCAAACCTATATGAGTTTCTTTCATCTGTTGAACACAAAAAAAAAGATATTTCAAAGAATGTTGGTAACTAAATATTTGATGGTAGCCATTGACTTCCATATTATGGACAAATACTTTGTACCACATTCTTCAAAATATCTCAGCAGAAGAAAGATGCTCATACAGGTCTGGAACAATTTAAGAATGAAACTGAATTTTCATTTTTGGGTCTCTTTAATGGTGATGTTTGCTGTGTGTTGTCTTAATAGAGTGGAAAGACCCTAATAAGTAAAAACACAATGGCTTGAGATACAATTCCTCACTCTCCCACACAATCTTCACACATTTACTAGGAATCTGCTCACCTCCTCTTGTTCGCTGGTGCGGACAAGTTTACGGTGTGAATGCATAACTGAGGCCTGATTTGTTGCTATGTGGGAACGCACAGACCCTGATGGCTTTGCGCCGAACTGGAAGGCCTAGCACATACGCTCACACACATAAACACACAGGTATCTATACATAGCCTGAGATGGTATCTCTAAACCGGAAGGCAAAACTATTAGTACCATCTTGATTAATTATATGCAATAAAATTCTCTCTGAGAACAAATGTTTTTAGCCATCTGTAGCCGTCATTTAGCCGTCACTGTTTTTTAAGCATCTTACACCATACACATTGAGTATTTAAGACTTGGTTATAAGTTAAAAAATGTATCTCAGACCAATGCATTCCATGAAGCTATTTAGAACTCATCTTTTCTAAAAGCCACCTAAGAAATGCATCTGATTGGGGTCAGGTGAACCTGAGACTACAGTGCTTCCTTCCTTAAGCCTGACATATGAAGTAATAGTCCAAGAAATCTAAAGTTTATCCCGTTTTCACAGACAAAGCTTAAGCCTAGGCCCAGACTAAAATGCGTGTCTGAGCTGTTTTAACTGAAAGAAACTTTCACTGACATATCTTAAAATATGTCAGTGCCGTTGTTTTGTCTCAAGATGCACACCAGTAAAGTTTTTTACTGGTGTAACGTTTATTAAAACTACTTAAATGTACTAATTGAATTCTGGCCTAATCCTGGCTTAATCTAAGCCCTGTCTTTGAAACCAGGCCTTTAAGTTTATTGAACCTTTAGACAAAATCTAAAACAAAAGATATATATATATATAAAGAAAAGAAGTTTGTTTTTTGTTGAGTATCATATATGATATATCAGGCTTTTATAGGAGAATAAGGAGCTCATACTCGAGGAGGAAAAACACCTACATTTTATTTAGAGGCCCAAACTATAATTTGCTACAGGTGCTGATATTTATAGGACCAAAAATGAAATTCTGATAGCTTGTAAATCAATGGAATTTTTATAACAGTATGGCAGACTACTTACATAAGATGCATGTAAATATCAGTTTTCACGCTATCTCTCCCTATAATATGTCTTCGTAAGATGAAATTTAAATGCTTAGTTTTATGATCAAAGCTCCGTAGGTTTAATTATGGGGGACAAAACATATAATGCAATGCAATACAGTGATGATTGAGAGATGAACAAATAAAGATTCCTCAAAAGCCTGATACATTTTAACATGATTTTCTAAAAAAAAATATGTATGGATAATCAAATAAGCCTAAATTGCTTCAGTCCAGTAAGTATTAATCTTGAAATATTCAATTTATTCTTACATTTACTTTATAAAAATCTATAAAGATTTTACAGCAAAACCACGACCTGAAGGTGGACAGTGTTGGAATTTTACTAAAAGGCCATTTACCCAATGGCCATCACCCAATTGTTCAGGCAACCTACAAACTAATCCGTGTTAGTTTTGCAAAAACCCTTCACTGGGGGAAAAATGTACTCGTAATTTTATCCAGTTATTTTACAGACATTTCTGTTAACCCTGAAATACAACGCAATAAAGTGCAAAATTCAAAATACAGGTAAAACACCTGTAAAAAATATAATACAGAAAATTCCTTCATATTAATACAATACATTGTGCCCTATTTTTACAGATTTTTTTACTACTTACAGTAGTGTTTTTGTTAATATGGTAATATTAGCAGTGTTCAATTTGTTTTTCTTAATAGCATTATGTTATAATTAGTTTAAGTGCCTCTTCTAGTTATGATGCTAATTTCCCTCAACTTCAAAGGGAACAAAAGATCTGCCATAAACCCACGACAGAAGCTTTTAATTACTATTGCTGAACCATCTTCTTTCCCCGTTGGTGATGGTTAAACCAAGCGCATGGTAATCTTGGCCACTGAATTTGTGGAGCAGAATTCCATTGAAGTTTAGTGTATTTTGAGTGCTGTAGCTGTGCCTTTAATTACTCTCTGAATGAAAGAGCAAGCGATGATGCATGAGAGTCTTTTAATCATTTTGATTCCAAAAAATTTAATGTTTAGTAGGAATCTATGCAAAAAATTTTTTTTATTTTGAAACATGTATCATAGTTGCAGTGCTAAAATAAAACAAACTACCAGAAGAAATCTGATATTCCATTTGAGCACATAAGATTTTGGAACTAAGCTGGTATTTTCTGGTCTGTCTGGCACTTCAGTTGGAAGCGCGATTGGCGGGCAGGGTGTCCGAATATGATTAAAGAGGGTTTTTTTCTTTCATTCCTCCCCCCTCTCCATCTCCATTCTTTCACTCGCCCATGTCACACATGGTAGTGCTTAGCTGGTCCTTCACAGCTGAAGTGTCTGCCGCACTAATGAATGGAGTTTGGCTCATATAATGCAGACAGGCTTTTGCCACGGCCTTTCCCCTGAATGGGAGCAACACAGCGACTTGCGAAAGGAAGAGGGTTATAAATTGTGTCAGTTAGCCTCCCCAAATAAAATGAAGCCATGTGGAAAATGAAATCCATTTCATTCTGAAGAGTGTCCAAAGCCAAGCGTCTCCTCAGCCCCCATTCACCGCCTTCCTCCCGTTTCAATGGTGGTCATTTCAGCAGCAGCTGCGGGACGTTCACTGTCTGAGCTCATGAAAAAGAACATTTGTAACCAAAACAATAACAAAAAATAAATAAATAAATATATATATATATATATATATATAAATGCTAATAGCTGTGCTATTTCAGTCCATCTCACTGCTGTCTTAACGTTTTTACACACAGCCGTGTTCTGCTGTGCAGCCGTCTTTTTGTGGTGACTGATGGGCAACCGCTGTTGTGTTTTGTAGGAAGAAGAAGAAGAGGAGGAGGCGGAGCAAGAAGAGGACTAAGCAACCACAGGATTTTACCTCTACCTCATCCAGCTGTCAGCTCTCTCCAAGGGAAAAGACTGCCTTGACCACTTATTATTGACTTCCCACTTTCGTTTGATAATTTTTCTCATGGGTTTATTTGGGTTTGGTTTCGTTTTGTGATCAACGCACACAACACCTCAGAGCGTAACCCGAAAAAAAGACGTAAATGCAAACAAACATCTTGCAGATGACAATTGGAGCCGCCTTGCTGTTTCCACTTCCCACAAAACTGCTGTCAGCACAAAGGTGCAGGGGTTAAACATACAGTATGTGCTACAGTGGTTCTTTGCTCCACACACATTCTTGTTGACTGATTTTCCAGACTACATTGGTAAAGTAGAAGGTGAAACTGTCTGGTTTTGTCATTCAACATGTGGTGCTTCTTATATCTGGGTGGAGCTTTAAAAGGACACACCCATTCGCACAAGAACCCCCCCCACAGTACCGTACCACCAAAGACCATTTTCCCTTCTCTGTCCACTTCATTTTGACGTTTTGACCAAAATGATAGTGAGCTTTAAAAGTATTTGCCTTAAAGCTGCTGCAAACAGAGCCTTAAACCTATTAGTTTCTATAATTTAAAATTTTGCAAGTGGATACTTCAAAATTAAAATTGTTATTAATTACTCAGCTTCATGTTTTTCAAAACCCATTTGACTTTGTTTCTTCTGTTGAACACAAAAGAAGATGTTTCGAAGAATGTCTGAGCCAGTCTTTTATATACAATGAAGTGAATGGTGACCACAGTTGTTGAGGAAGTATTTCAGTGAATAAAAACAAATTTCAATTTATTTTGATTTATTTAGCACCCAAAGCTGTCGTATGGTTTGAAATATTGTGCAGGTTTTTTTTTTTTTTTTTTGGAGCTTGATCCCCATTCAGTTCCATTATGTGGAAAAGTGCAACATGAACCTTCTTCAAAACATCTGTTTTTGTGTTTTACAGAAAAAAGTAAGTCATACAGGTTTGGAACGAGTAAATAATGACAGGATGTTTATTTTCTGGTAAATTATCCCTCTACTGTCATATCCATGTCCCTCGTGTCCTTGGTGGTGATTTTTTTTCAAACTGATAACAGTGAACATTAAATGTCTCATTGGGACACCGTTTTCAGCATTACTGCAGAACAGTAGTTCTACTGTACATATCTTCACGACTTCAAAGTCTTCGGCTTTGCTTAATTAACATACGTGTACATAATTGTGTTTTTATTTTCTTGTATGACATAGCTTTAAGAACATAATTTTTTGACAAATTCAGTGAAAGGGAAATAACTCAGTCAAGACCTAAACCTCAAGAAACACCCAAACCACAGGAACAAAACCACACTATACCTCATTACACACACAAATACCTGAATTGCAGCGACGGCGTCGAACGGCATTCGG
Organism: Sinocyclocheilus rhinocerous; assembly: GCF_001515625.1. NCBI lineage: Eukaryota > Metazoa > Chordata > Actinopteri > Cypriniformes > Cyprinidae > Sinocyclocheilus > Sinocyclocheilus rhinocerous. The sequence continues at coordinate 1,077,829 of NW_015643253.1, read as the reverse complement.
TGAATCCTAACGTACGCCGACGTTGTCACCAATGCAACATCTCTGTTTCAAAGCTACCTCTGATTTCTTCAACCAGCAAACCAGCTCGAAGAGACACGCGCTGCTATAGTGTTCTCATTACAAAGCAGGGGATGGCAGCGAGTGCCAACGTTGAAAACTAACCTTGTCATAAGGGCAAGCGAACGCTCTGCAAAATGTTTTTTGTGAGAGTCAGGCAGGTAATAACCGAATTCTGAGGTCTGTTTGTAGTCATATGTAGAACTAATCATGCAGCTAAGGGAAAAAAGTACTGTTTTGTTCTAGTTATTTTGTTCTTTTTTCACATTAGCATATATCTGACATTTGTAACTAGACACTCTGTCTCTGCAGCTGGGATGTCTGTTTTACATTTTTAACTTGAATATATATTTTGTACTGATTATTCATTGGTTTCTAAGGATCAAGTGCTTGTATGACACTAAATGATATTGTTGCGAATGGATTTTTCTTTTCTTTCCCTATTTTTTCTCTCCACTATTGCTCTGAATTTATAGTTTAGTTCCTATGTACTATTCAGATATGTACCTCAAAAAAAAAAAAAAGGGGTTAAAAAATTGACTAACAATCAGCTGACAAATACCTACCTCCAGTCTTGAAAATGGAACGAATTTTTTGCCTGGTTTCTTTCAGTACGAATGTACTGAAAAAGACTTCAGGACTGCACAAGATCCTGTTTTACAAACGTATTAAATTTAAATGAATTTTGCTTCATTTTAATTCAGCTGGGGGAGAAGACGGCTAAGAAAACAACTACACACACACAAATGCACATCACAAAAAAAAAAGAAAAAGAAACTTGAAACATTCTTTCAGGTTTGAAAGAATATGTTCGGGTTTTGTATATTGCATATATGAATATGTTTTTGAAAATTAGTAGATACTGAGATATACTTGATTAGCGATTTTTGTGTACCTTACACACATGTGATTTTCTTTTTTTTTTCAGATGTATATGTAATGCTTATGTAGTGAAAGAATACACCTTTTCAGCCTGTCACCATGAAAACCTTAAGAAAAAGTTAGCATGGTAATCTCAACTGGGCCTGAGGTAGAGCCTCAGAGGAAGCTAATGGAACTGTTGGCATGCCCCTTGAACTTACAATGGCATGTAATGACCGTCTTTGTATGCGGCAGCTTGGCTTTTGCCACAAACCAACATTGAACGTTGCTCAAACACTGTAATGCTACTACCTAAATGGTCACAGTTCTTGTAAAAGTGTCAGTTTTCGAATCGGACCGCTTCTTTACTCTCCTACGAGTTCAACAGATGTAACAGTCGCTTGCTTAAGTGGATGGACGGTGTGTCTCGGCTCGACCTCAGTGGTGGTTGCATTTTAACACTGTTTCAAGGGCGTTTTTGTGAGATCTGTACATAATGGCCGCTGAGGTGCACTGCTTTCAGCCCTCTTAAAACTTGGCATTGTGTTCATATACTTCCAATGTTGGTTTGAATATGTATCCAGGAGCCACTGTTCATGTGCTTTCAAACTCTGGGTGTCTTAATGAAGATGACGTTGTATTTTCATGACAACATGTTCCAGTACAATCGAATACACTTTTCTACCTCCAAGAGGGCCTCATGTTACCTAATTTTTCAAACTTACTATCTGCTTAAATTCAGGTGCCTGAGTCCAGAGAGAACGGCGTAAAGTTTAAAATTTATATATAAATAAATATATATTCATAGTTTATTTTTGTGTGTTTTATAAGACTGTACCTCTCTGCCTCTCAGTCACAAGTTAGGTAAGACTGGACAATGTGACTTGTTTTTAAAACGTTGTCTTACATTTATGCAATCTTTTGTAGTTTCTCTGTGGAGATGGCAAAGTATCACTAGGTGGTTACTCAGCTTTCTTCACTTGATATCTAAGTCTAAGTCTGCTTTATTGTCATATAACTTGTTTTCTAACAATTATGGCTGTTTCGCTTAGTATTGCTGTTTGTGATTTCACTTAAAATTGCTTGCTTGTTTAAAAAAAAGGACAAAAAATGAAAACGTATTAGAAAAATGTCCTCTTTATACGTATTCACCTCTTTATTCAACACAATAAAAAAGGTGCCTGTGACCATTGTTGTGTATGAAGTCAATATTACCACTGCATGCTTCATCTACAAATGTTCATCCCCTTTGTACCACTTTTACATTTATTTATATCCACAGTGACTTACATTGCATTTAAGGTACTTTTCACTTCACAAAGCCTTCACACTGACGGCGATTAAAATGCAAATAGACACTCAGAATACATATGATTTTTAGCTGTTTCTACTCTTATGACGTGGAAATTTTGTGTGAGGGCAAAAAAAATAATAAAAAAATAAAAATCCCCACAGATTTTGCATTGGGATTCATTCCCACGACTTGTTCATTTGTTCTGCTGTTTTAGTAAATCATAGCCATGGTGTACAATTCATTCTCTTATTTTGAACATGCATGAAATTTTCATGGGGAACCTTTTGCCCTCACGCGAAACTCCCATGGATTCATAAGGCAAAAATATATTTATTGTGGCCACGAATTAAGAATTCATTCCTTCATTTTATTAATTTGTTCTCTCGTTTTAGTTAAATCATGGCCATGAATTAAGAATATGTTCCCATGGCTTATCCATTTGTCCTGTCGTTTTCGTCAGACGTGGCCACGTTGTACTAATTCATTCATTCCCTCATTTTGATTTACAAGGGGAAAATCGCTGTCTCTCTTTGAATATGAATGATATCCGGTGGCTTTATCACTGAAAATCATGTCCATGTGAACGTGCCATGGAATTCCATATTTAATATCTTGTTATTAAAGGTCCAGTAAGGGGCCACTCACACAGAATGCATTTTTCCATTCCACTGTGCTTTTTTTCAATTGTTTTCTATGTAAACATGCTGGACGGACGTGTTTGATCATTGCACTTGCATCACGCGTCTTCTGCAGTGTCTCGCGTGTGACAAGGTGTTCTACAAATACAGTGCTCGAGTTAAAATAAGTTCAACTTTTAAAAAACACATCTCGAGGCCTTGTGTTTATCTCAATCCACTGCCCGCATCTCGCGTTTTTCAAAGGAAAAATGCATTCTGTGTGAAATGCACGAGTAATTTTAAGTTTTTCTTTTGATCTTTGTTTCTGATGTTGTAAAATGAAACAAAACAAAACATTTGTCAAAAAAGCCATTCATTTCTTTATGGGTGAAACTTACTTAGTGCACCCTTTTATTAGGGACCCTAATTCCTTTCTTAATGCACATGTATATGTATACAAGCCAGCACTGAAGTGTCACAGGTCATTCCAGTGCAGGACAGTGAGACTGCACGTTTAGAAACCCAGGCCATGTATGGATCTTCTAAGTACACAATGTTACGGAATTTAGACGACTGCTTTTTTTCTTCTCCCTCCCCCTGTACCTCTTTCACACACTCTCCCCCTCTTCCCAATTCCGAAACATCTCTTTAACTCCCGTTCTTTGGTGTACTCACGGGGGAGACATAGCCCACACTGGAGCCCCTGACCTCTGCTCCACAGCAGACTCTGTGAATGGGACGGCGGCCCCCACTTCAAAGCTCTGCAGTTCTGACAGGGCGCCTCACTCATCCCCCCACGCTCCCCTCCTTTTTGCAACCCCCCACTTCACCTCACCTCGGTTATTTGCCCCTATCCACTATACAGTGCTTAGGATTTGGTTGTTAGTGCCAGCTCACATCGTCAAGCTGCTCAGTAATTCTGCCAGACTGACCCACATAGAGGGAGGGAGGAATGGGTGGAGAGGGAGTTCACTGCTACCACAACCACGTTCAGAGGTGGTCTTGCCACCTCTTCCTCTTTTCCGTGTAAAGAGGGTCTGCCTTTGTGTGAGAGAGGAGAGGGTGAGAGCGTTTCCCTCCTTTTTTCTGCTCTCTCATTAAACATGCAGCTATTCACGGACAAGGCCTCAGACAAATATCTGGTTCACTTACTTATAGATATCATCTAGATGCAGATAGAACACTTTAGAACGATCTCATAACTCACTAAAAAGCATAGTCAAGTCACCTTTATTTATATTTCGCTTTATACAATACTGATTGTGTCAAAGCAGCTTTACTAAGAGATTGATTAAATTGGTCAGAAAAGAGAAAGACGTCAACTTAGTTTGCCGTCAGTCTGTGAGTGGTTGTTTTAAAAATACTTAAGTAGCAGCGTTAACCATTTTTTTTGTAATGTAATGTTAAAGAA
>NW_015643253.1:1072285-1073007 GCF_001515625.1 Sinocyclocheilus rhinocerous | reverse complement strand
CCACAGCAGCCTCTGTGAATGGGACGGCGCCCCCCACTTCAAAGCTCTGCAGTTCTGACAGGGCGCCTCACTCATCCCCCCACGCTCCCTCCTTTTTGCAACCCCCCACTTCACCTCACCTCGGTTATTTGCCCCTATCCACTATACAGTGCTTAGGATTTGGTTGTTAGTGCCAGCTCACATCGTCAAGCTGCTCAGTAATTCTGCCAGACTGACCCACATAGAGGGAGGGAGGAATGGGTGGAGAGGGAGTTCACTGCTACCACAACCACGTTCAGAGGTGGTCTTGCCACCTCTTCCTCTTTTCCGTGTAAAGAGGGTCTGCCTTTGTGTGAGAGAGGAGAGGGTGAGAGCGTTTCCCTCCTTTTTTCTGCTCTCTCATTAAACATGCAGCTATTCACGGACAAGGCCTCAGACAAATATCTGGTTCACTTACTTATAGATATCATCTAGATGCAGATAGAACACTTTAGAACGATCTCATAACTCACTAAAAAGCATAGTCAAGTCACCTTTATTTATATTTCGCTTTATACAATACTGATTGTGTCAAAGCAGCTTTACTAAGAGATTGATTAAATTGGTCAGAAAAGAGAAAGACGTCAACTTAGTTTGCCGTCAGTCTGTGAGTGGTTGTTTTAAAAATACTTAAGTAGCAGCGTTAACCATTTTTTTTGTAATGTAATGTTAAAGAAGACACCAAGTGTGGTTTTATATATATA
>NW_015643253.1:1061523-1071231 GCF_001515625.1 Sinocyclocheilus rhinocerous | reverse complement strand
ATCAAATAAACTGTATTTAGAAAAAACTTGCTAGATTTACAGTGTTAATAATCGTGGACCGTATCATCACAGTGTAAAAAATATAGTAAAATATGTTTTATAAGTAAAATATAGGTAAAAGACGTTTTATAGGTAAAATTCTTGTTTGAAGGATGTTTTGCTCTCAAAACAAGTCAAAAAATACTGATTAAAGGCGAAAATATGCTTCCCCTTCAGTTTGGCGCCATTTCTGGCATAGTAACGTTTGTAGTATGCACATAGATGCGATCTCCCGCTGTTTTTAAAGCCATTTTTCTATGTAAACATGCATTAGACGAATTTCTAGTGAACGTTGCGACTCGTTTAGCTTCGTTTTTAGGGTCTGCTGCATGAGTGCCGCGTTTTTAAGACGCTTTATTAAGAAGTTCAAGTTTTAAAAAAAATGCGTCTGAGACCTTGTGTTCTTTTCCATTCGCTCCACTCAACCTCGCGATTTTAAACGCAAGAGCACCTTCTGTTTGAACGGCCCACCCTCTCTTTTTTTCGTTCTTTCTCTCTCTATATCTGAGGTGAGTTTCACATAATTGTTCTTTCTTGTATCTTCCACACTAAAGGATGTCCGTCCACTCTGCTGAGTAAATAAAACACACTTCCTGTCGTCTCTTGTGTGTCTGGGCGTAGCTGTTTTGTATCCCTGGCGCGGACTCAGCTATCCGCTTCAGATCCTTTTAAATCCTATTTCATGCTTTTCCATATAATCCTTACACCCAGATATCACATTATAATCTTATGTATAAGCCTTTTCAAATATTAGCATATTTTCCATGTGCCTCCTAATTGTGTAGGCTACTAGTGTAAACGAGTAGTTGACGTGACATTTCAAACCATGCCCTGCAGTGTGATGTAGTAATTCATCTTGAGCAACATGTAATTATAACACATGCAATTGGACCTCACTAATTGTGCAACCATATGGAATATTAGTAATTTTAAACGTGAATTTGTCTCACTGCAGGACCATCTAAAATTTGGTGTAACCACCATAGACATTGACTAATTTTATATTTTATTTAATATATTGAATATTTAATATAATTTAAGTCACAAAACAGAATGTATATAATAGAAAGAGGGGAAAAAGAATGATTGATGAATGTTATAAATGATTAAATATTATAATAATCATTAAAAATCATTATAACTAGTGCTTTTTAGCATATGTTTCAAATGTTGACCCAAGTTTTACAGTGAAACCATGATGAAGATGCTTCTTCAGGCAGAAAGACGGTGTACTTAAGATGCCATTCCTCTTCATGCATGAAGTGCAGTCCAGGGTCCTTCCGAGTCTTCAAGTGGCATATCTGATCCATCCCAGCACATTTGGACCACCTTGGCCTCATTCAAGCCTTCAAAGATCAAAACAGCTCAAATCGAGGTGAGTCAGCAGCACATTTGTACACTAAATTCTACACTGGTGAGATGTCCGAATGGCCCTTTCAGCCACACGATCCTCCTCCATTCAGAAGTGTCTGTTTATAGAAGTGAGTCACACTGGACATCAGAATTTCAGGCTGTGTAATCCTGCCTGCATCCATCTGAATATGGAGCGGATGTGACCGTGTCTGGTTTCCTCCAGCCTGTGTATGTCAGAGGCAGACCACCGCTGAATCTGTGCCGGAGCTCAGCGCGAGTTGTGTTCAAGGTGGGCGTGTGTTTTTCTGGGTTCCAGAGCCAGCGTGTGGAGAAGTGGAAGCGTGGACGGGATGAATGGAACGAGTGGGTGGCTGTGGGTTTGTGTGTGTGGGTGTCATTCCAAGTGAGACGAGTGTCTGTTTGTGTTTGGGACCTGTTGAAACTGAGTACGTTTGTGACTGTGTGTGTGAGCACATCTTCGTGTAGCCTATACTATTAAAAGATAAAACAGCATTTGAAAAGAATAGCTTGCAGGTTACAAAAGCCTAAATATGCTTAGATCTGTGTACAATGTCATGATACATTACATAATCTAAGTACCAGTTACATAGAGTTGTTAGATGCCATAGGCAGTTTATTTATTTGTTTTTAATTTGCTGTGATACATTTTTTTAATATAATTTTTTATATAATATATTAATCATGATTTAACTTTTTTAACTTATTGAAGTTAATTTGTCATGTCATTATTTGTCATGTTTTTAATAATTTATCATATTTATTTATTATTAAGATAATGAATAGCATGTCCAGACTGTTGTAGATTATAAAATAAAAATGGTAAACTTAGATAGATAGATAGATAGATAATTAAGAAATATGGTTTTAATTATAATTGAGTTTTTAATTTACTTGACTGAATTGTTATAATTTATTATAAAATGTATAATCATGATAATTCTTCATGACTTTACTATTAATATTTGTTATGTCACTATTTTTATAATTTATTCATTAAATTACTAATTTATTTATTTATTTATTTTTGCAACAGATGGCTTTTATGTAAGGGATTATGTTCAGTCAGTCAGGGGTCTTATTTTATCCAGAAGGGGTTTATTTTGTAGTAACTGGCCAATTATACAGCCATAATTACTAAATAAGTAAATATGAAATAGTGATTTAAGTTGAAATAATTTTATGTCATAAGAAAAAGAGTGTAGAGTGATACAGGAGTCATGAAACTATAGGAGATAAATACATAGTTCAGTGGTCACTGTATAAAAATATAGGCTGTGACTTACCAATCGGAATCAAGCTTTCCGCTGTATTTATATCAAAGACCGAAACACAAGCTTCCTTTTTCAGTTCAACCTCAGTTTGTCATTTATGTGTGTAAGAACATTAAACTTTGTTTATAACTCTGCTACATAAATATGAGTATGATTTTCCGTCTTTAAGGTGTATTTATGAATGCTTTTCAAGCAGTGAGTGGCTGCTACTTAGTGCACCAGGCTGCATGAATATGTGTCTGTTTACATTATATGACTGATGGGTGTTTGTGCACTTCTGTTCGAGGGTGTGTCTGACCCGAGTGTCATGCTGTCACTGACTCACGCCTGCGGTCCTGACTCATCCCACCGTCACCAGCGCCGTGAGCTCGCGTGCTGCTCCGCGCAATCCGGCCACACTCGCACAGTCATTGAGGAAAGATTTCCCTTTCCTCCTCTCCCTCTTTCTTTCTTGTTCTTGGTCTCTGTGACTCATCTTGGTTTCATTTTGCCGCCCCCCTCCACCCGCCACCCAACTCGCCTCCATTACAGCCTCCTCCCTCAATGGGTTTATCTCTCTTTTCACTCGCCTGTCTCATTCCTTCGCTCCCTCTCTTTCTCTTTCCTTCCTGGCTCTGTAAATGACCTCATTTTAATGAAGCACAGTCTTGGCGGGGAGACCAAACCACATGGCTGGAACCTCCCTCCCTCCGTCTCTCTAAACCACCCTGTACTCCAGAATCTGGCTTTCATTCTCAACGTTAATAGAACCGACCGTAAGTCTGGGAATTCTAGAGTAACTCCAAGAATTCCACGACAAATGTTTGATTGCTTTCCATCACTTATAGCAACAACACCACATGTAATAAAACTTCTTCGCGTGGCTCTAGCTACAACATTGTCCCATAAATTTGGAGACGATGTACACAGTCTGAGAATGAAAATCTGATTTAAACAACAGAAGGTTTTAGGATTCTGTAACCTTTAAAACAAGGAAACGTAAAATAAAGAAGAGATATTTAAGACACACTAAGCAAATTTGTGACACCTATGCTCTTAAAAATAACGTTTCTTTGTTCTTATGCATTGATGATTCCACAAAAAACCTTTAACATCCATGGAAACTTTCCATTGCATAAAAAGTACTTTATAGTGGAATAAGATTCTTCAGATTATTAAAATATTCTTCACACTAAGAAAAAATGGTCCTTGGACCATTATCACCATTCCAAAAAATGGAACTGTTCAGTGAAAGGTTCTTTAGGGAACTCAAAATGGTTATTCTATTATATTACTACAAACCCCCCCTTTTTGAACCTTTAGTTTTAAAAGTGTAGAAGCCCTGACTTTTTTTGTGGCTCTAGCTGCAACATTGTACCAGGTGACAATGTATGATGGTGGGGTCTAAAATCTGAGAATGCAAAATCTATTATTCAAAACCTGAAAATAAGCAAAGTTTTGGGATTTTTTAAACAAGGAAACACCATGACGTAAAATAAAGTTTGTGATAGCTATACATTCTTAAAAATATAGTTTCTTTATTGGCAGGATAGTTCCACAAAAGGTTTTTATATTGGAAAAAGGTTCTTTAGAATGTTAAAATATTCTTGACACTACAAAAAAATGTACGTTTAAGAAAGGTTCTTTGAAGAACCCAAAATGGTTCTTCTATTTTACATCGCTACAAAAACTCCCTTTTAGAGCCTTTATTTTAAATAGTGCAGAAGCCTAGATTACTTTTTTTTTTTTTTGCACAGACAGACTGAAAGTACGCCTCTATTGTCAGTGCAAAGAGTAAAATCCCTCCTATAAAGCCTGATGGTTTTGTTATGGTCTCTGTCTGCAGCCTTTATGAGGTTGTGAACGCTACCGCATGCTTGCGCAGCCGTCTCAGTAGGTTACACTGCAAACTCTCAAGATTTGTAGCGCACTCTAGATAGAGACATGAAAAATGAGACAGGTGCAAAATGAGTCAAAACAAGGTGGTGTTACGTTTGAGTGAACGTCTATCTGAGCACAGAGCCCTGACTTCCTCTGTTTGACAATAACTGAAGGTTGCTAATTGATCTTCAATTACAATTTAAGCTTTGTGTTGTATAGGAACATTGACTGAACATTGGACAGAGACTTTGATGGAGAAAAAAAAAAACTTTTATGATATGTATTATAGGAACATACGTCATATGACCAAGTCAGCCATTAGATTTTAGAGATTATGGTGAACTTGTTTTTAAGTTCTGGTGGTTCAAATCATATAAACGTTTGTGATACAATGACATAAATCAGTCCAAACCTAAGGTATGTTCAGTAGCTAGTCCAAACCTCAAACCTGACTCGAGATTTAATTCTGTGCATGATTTTAGTTTCACCTTCAATGCTGGTACAATGCTGACAGCTAGTGGGAAAAAGTGTGCCATTGCAGGTTGCCCTATATTTTAAGATCTACAAAAGTACCAGTTTGAGGGTTTGACCATGGGGAAAAAAAACCTCACCAGATAATCAGATGAGGTTTGTTTACAGTATTTCATTTTCGGTTTTAGATATAGAGGCAATATTGGGTAATAGTCATTGTTCTTGAGATTTACTTCCGTATATGTAATATAACGTACAATAAAAAATGAAAAAAAAATCCCAGGGTTTATCACATGATTTCCCAGAGATGTTGTTCGAGCCTTGGAATCTACTTTCGCTTTTTGTTTATACAGTGGCCCCAAATGTATTTAGACACTTAAGCCACAATCAAACATAGATGAATTTCATTACATTGGATATAAGATATAAAACAATTGGCAAGTTCACATAGGTGTCCTGTAGGGTAGCAGCCATATAATATAATGCTATAGTGGGGTAACCACAAGTATAGTTCATCAAATCAGTTATGGACATGTTAAGTTTAGTTTAGCCACTAAGAAACTTGTGCTCTTGTGCTATTTTTCCTCAACATGAATGTCAGTTGATTTATGCATGATTTATCTGATGCAATGAGATATTTTTTGACTCACTGTATGCTAATTATTTATAAGAAGACTAAGTATCATTTGCAAAGATGACAAGTCATCTGAAATGTGCCCAGACTGGTAAATCTGCTTTGGTTTCATTCAAATGCACAAACAAATGAATGCACTGGGAAACATCCTTCATGTTTGAACTTAAAGTGAAAGCACTTTCAAAGCAAACAGGACAAAAAGTGCATAAAGTAGAGTTTTATCATTTTTCCCAGCAGTTTAATACATTGGATTACAGATCTACACAAAGCACAGTGTCATAATATTGTGCTTAGTATCCATAGAGACTGAGATGAAGAATGTTGTGGCAGGGAATCTGGCATCCAGGCCAAGCCACAATTCATATAGCTTTAACGTTCCTATGGCTGATGCTTTATTTAGCTCTTTGTGTTTTTACCAGGCTTTTACCACACTTTGCACCCCAAAAAGAAACTGTTATTAATTGTTTTTGTTTATTTTGTCATGATGTCCACTGGTATGGAAACAATTTTCACACAGAAATTGCTAGGAAATGTCACAAATAATTAGAAACAAACTGCAAGTAACACATTAAATTAATGTGAAATGTGAAATGTGAAATTAGAAAGACTGAATTTGTATTTTCTTGTAATCCAGTGCTGTAGTAATCCTTGTTTGAAAATATTTTTACAGTGTATTGGGGAAAAGGCATCTGGAGCCCTTTGGAACATTAAAAGATATAGTTAAGTGATACAGTATATCTTTTAATGTTCCAAGTGTTTTTTTTTTTTAAATTGACCTACTTTTAGTCTCGTTTGCTATATCTATGATGATTTCTATACTATGCAGTTAATTTAAATAGTCATGTGGTGTGAGAAATGTATTTTTAAAACTACGAATATATATATTAAAGTTAAAATGTTGCTTTTTGCGAGTATAGCATGTCACACTGCTATTTAACACAGTCCACTACTGCTAAAATAAATTTGCCATATATTTGCCCATTTACAAATTACATTACCTAATCTTTACTATTATGATAACAATTTACAATAATGTTCCATTTCCATTTGTTAACATTAGGTAACTACATTTGTTAACCTGAACTAACAATGAAAAATAATTGTAACGCATATATTAATCTTAGTTAATATTAATTTCAACATTTACTTGTGTATTAAAAGTTAATATCTGTTAACATTATTTAATGGACCTGAGCTGACATGAACTAACAGTTGTATTTTTATTAACTAAAGTTAAAAAAGATGAATAAATACTGTAACAAATGTATTGCTCATTGTTAGATTATGTTAGTTAATGCATTAACTAATGTTAACTGATGGGACCTTATGGTAAAGTGTTACCACTATTATAAATATTGTTTTTCAATACTTTTGGCGATGTCAATTTGCATAATGGTGGATTGGTTATGTTTATGAGAACAAAGAAGAGGGAGGAGTCTTATTATTGTTTAGGTAATTTAGGGTATTTCCAAAGGGATTGTTTTCCACCAGACCAATGCCACAGTCTGTATAACCTCCCTATATCAAATCCACCTAGTAACAACTTGTAGCAATTTTGCTATTGGCTGCCTGTTATTTTGGAGGCTGTGCTGGTGTCGGTGGTGACAGTGCATTTAAGGTTACTGGTCGTTTACTTTCGATATTAACTGCATTGGACCTGAGAGCCGAAGCATACTCTTCTTAAAACTCTGGACTAAATCACCAAAAATGAGAGCACTCATCACTTTTGCCCTGTTCTGTGTGCTGTACGTCACTGTACAAGGGAAAACATGTAAGTAATTCATAATGAATATGTAAATACTGTATGGTTTGTTTATTGTGTTGTGTTACTCTGTTGATTATTTCTGATATGCATGAGAAGTTTCCCTCAGGAATTATCTAAGTACATAGATTTAAGTGCTAGCCTGTGTCTGTATCTATAGTAAAGTGATTTAATCAATATTTTTAAGGGTTGTTTCCTAGCATAAATTTGAAATTGTTTAAAAACAGTGCGTCATGTCACTTAAAGTAGTTTAATTTGTATTTAGAACCAAAGTTAGGTCTTATTGTAATTGAAAAGCCACAGTTTAAACATATTAATAGTCTTTATTTTATGGGCTTACAACTACAGTGACTAACATTGAGAAATATAATAAATCATAATTTGTATGTTACCTGCTGCCAAACACATTGTTTTTCTTTTTTATTAATTGCATAATCAGTTTTTCTGAGTGTGAGTGAGGAATTCTGATGCAATTTGTCTTTTGTTTGGGAAAATTCATGAATCGGAAAACATTTCCCTCCCAGTTTCCTTTGTCTAGAGTCAAAATGGATGAAATACATTTTTATTTGGTGTTTTTTGTTATGTTTATCATATTTTAAATGTGTGTTACGATAATATTTATTTCCATGTTATCTTTGTAAACCAATATTTTAAATTCTATACTTTCAGCCAGTCCCAAGGTCCAGGTGTACAGCCATTTTCCTGGAGAGTATGGAAAGGAGAACACCCTAATCTGCCATGTCAGTGGCTTCCACCCTCCTGATATCACCATTGAACTGCTGAAGGATGGCGAGATTCTCCCAAATACCCAGCAGACTGACCTGGCCTTCGAAAAGGGCTGGCAGTTTCACCTTACCAAGAGCGTCACCTTCAAACCAGAGAGAGGACAGAACTACGCCTGCAGTGTTCGACACATGGGCAATAAAAATGCCTATTCTTGGGGTGAGTGCAATGTGTGTGTTTCTAGAAGATACCTTGTGGTTTGACACGGCATGTTTATTGAACATCTCATGACTTTCCGCAGAGCCCAACATGTAAAGCTAAAACAGTCAAAATGCACAGCTGTAGATTGTGTGAATGCACAGTATTCAAAATTAAAATGTATTTGTTTAGAGAATAGGGCGATCATCTACAGTTTGTCAAGCTAAACTATTAATTACATTTTGTGTCATTGTCTTACTAAAAAAGTATATTAAGACTGATATTGACATTTTTAACAATTTCTGTTTAATTTATATTTTTATTTCCACTTGCCCTTTTAGATAAGCTACTAGCCTAATTATTTTTCACTAATTCTTTGCATTGAAGTCTTCTCTATTGCACATTGTAGAGCTGTAAATGAACTTTATCTCTGATTACAGTGAGAAGGATGGCCAGACCATTTAAACATCTTTTACAGTTTACAGAGAATTGTCAATCACATATCAACTGTATCAATGTCGATACAACTGTATCATTGTATCAAAAGTCTCTTCACATATCAATTGCTTTTTTAGATTTTATGTTTACTTGTATGTATACTTAATAATTTGTATATTTCATTATTGCCTTTTTTTTACTATCCATTGTTATATATTAAATTAATAATACAAATGTATAATAAAATAGTTATTAAATAGGTTATTACATTAGTAATAAAATAGTAAATGATACAAGGATGTAATAATTATTTATTAATAAATAATAATAATAATTATTAAGTATATAATGTATTAATTTGCTAAATTAATAGCTGGATGTTAAAAAAGTGTATAACTATCTGTATATAAAAACAATACAAGTCTATGTAATGTCCCCATTTAGATAGCTAAGTAAACGTGTGTGTGTGTGTTGTTTTGTTTTGTTGTATGGGCTGCAACCTTTCATACGAGCCAAATTATTAAGAGGAAGTAGGTGGGGTTTGGGAATTTCCGTGTTGTAGCAAGAGTTATCAACACAAGAGAGCACTGTAGAGTCATCAGTTCGAGAGGAATGAACCATATAAATCTAGTCCAACTTCACACACCTGTGTCGTCAAGACTAGCGAAACATGTCAGGTAAAATAGACACGTCGACGTTGCTCTTCGACGTCCCGCCGGTGCTGATGGGGTCTTTCTGTAGACTGATTGACAGCGGGGTCGACGGTCTGGGATGGAGAGCTGTAGGTAAAAAAACAAAACGCACTTTACCATCATAACTTTGTACGACCGTTACCTGTTAAATATGAGGCTCAACTGTGACTGTCTTATCAGTTTCTCTATATTTATTTTCTTTGGGAATGTGACAAACTTAAATAGCCGCCGGAAAAATGCTGTTCA